>NC_142679.1:18630436-18932936 GCF_964200805.1 Pocillopora damicornis | reverse complement strand
TTATAGCTTTGTAAAAAATCCTGAGACGAAAAAATCTAGGTTTCTGGCACTGACTTGAACAGAAAACAACTGTTCAAGGCACATAGTGGAATCTTAAGCAATCACCGGAAAATGCAAGGAAGAATATATGGATGAAAATCTGAGCTATAACATACTCAACATGCAGTCTACACACTTCCTCATTTGTTCTTATCACCATCTTTTGCTGCTCAATTCATATGCATGCATTAATTTACCTTTTAAGTGCATCTGTCTGTCTTGAAAATCTACCTAACAATAAACTTTTTTCAAAGGGAGTTATCTTTCATTAAATTTAGCCTGAATCCAGGCTCCTTGGTGGGAAATTGTGAAAAAAGTGAGCAAAGTGAGTCTAGTGGGGGACTGGGGAGGAAAATGTGGTTCCCTTCGTTCACCGAAATTTTTTTTCGCACATTCTCCACGTAAGAGCCCAGTCCCAGGCTAATTTAGTTTTGCTAGTCTGAGCATATACTTGTGAGAAGTACAAAGAAATTATAACTTAAAATTATTGTTTGAATATCAGTCTGCACTTGTATTTTTCGTGTAATGTGCAATGTAAACTTTTATTTCTAGAGAGAATCATCAGTGGAAGACCTTATAAAATCAATGAGTGGCCTTAGTTCCGGTGATAGCACGCCGATAAAGAAAGCAAAGAGGGTGGCAGGCAATAAGAGCAAGTGAAGCAAACACCTGCAGTTTAGTGAAGACGAGTAAGTTGACTGGAGACTCTTACACTTTTTAGTGGTACTGTGATACAATTAATTATAATACTTTAATACTTATATTGTACAAGTTCCAGTTTAATATGCTCACTTGTGCATTACAAAGAGCAAATTAATTACAAATATGAAAAAATTACAATATGAAATATTTTAATTCAAATAACTAGACAAAAAAACAAAACTTAACGCTTTACGGAAGAGATACTAACCTGCCAGACAAAATAGGGAATAGGGAATCAATAAACCTCTTGGAAGTGGGGAAGAGGCACTGTCTCAGTTCTTCACCTACCCCTTTATGTAGTGAACAGCCTGCCTTACCCATTCCTACACTGGTCTAACAAAAGTCAAAGAATTCTCACCCCCTTTGCTTCGAGTAGACCACCATATTGTATCCCAGGAAAAAAATCGCCCGAAATTTTGTTTTCTGTCAGCAGGTCAGTAACTTTGCAATTTTGTCCTTCTAGGGATGATGGTGATATTGTACAAAGGGGTAACAGATCTTACCCTAACCAAGAAAATGTGGACAATATGGAGGCTGTGCAGGTGGCTAAAGTACCCCCAATCTCCAAAGGCCCTATCA
Organism: Pocillopora damicornis; assembly: GCF_964200805.1. Lineage (NCBI taxonomy): Eukaryota > Metazoa > Cnidaria > Anthozoa > Scleractinia > Pocilloporidae > Pocillopora > Pocillopora damicornis. The sequence continues at coordinate 18,931,616 of NC_142679.1, read as the reverse complement.
AGTACGAGGTTAAATACAATGAGAAGGACCCCCTGCGTAGCAAGACTGACAACTTCAATTGGGGCCGTACTCAACCCTGTCGACGCAAGGGCTTCTGCACAGGTGGACGGCGAACCCTTCAGATTTGTCGTGGATCCTTGGAATGCCAGAACCCCAAATGCCAATACCGAAAAATTCACAAGTTTACAAACAAGGTTGACTTTAATCGCACAAACAAATGTGTGCACTGCAAGCACATAGCTTTGAGGATTAATTGTTCTGCAAGGAAGTATATCGAAAATGACCGTTGTCATAAGAAAATGACGGTCATCTATGTCGGAGACCACGCATGTTCCCCAAGAGTTATGGAGGACAAGCCTGAAAAAGAGGAAGTAGCAGACATCATGCGAGAGAGGCCAACAATAACAACTGGGCAAATTCAATTAGAAAAAGTTAGGCAAGCCCTGCTAAGTGGCGGCGATGCCCAGTCCCTAGAGAATGTTGCCATGAAGTACAGCAATGCTCGGCACATTCGCTATCTTCATACCTCCGTGAACAAAAATGCAAGACCAGGTGGTTCCAAAATAGAGGCTATACGCCTTCTGAAAGATGACTTTATTGCTAGAGGCTTGGATCCCTAATTGGTTATGGACGTGACTGACAACACTGTTACGCTTTCAAGCGAGCAAAAGATTCGTATCGGAGCACTCATAACTCTTGGCATAATTGAGGAGCCTGTAAGTCTTGACGGCTGCGAAAGCCATGCAAAAGGTTTTACAGAAATAGAACTGACCACATACTACCCAACTTTAAGAAGAAATGTTAAACTGGTGAACATGTTTGTTCCAAAACCAGGAGAAAACTCAGAAAATGTTGAGTATATGGTTAAGATTTTCGATGCTGCTGTTAATGCAGTACTGCCATCTGTGGCTCGTGAACATGACTTATCTCCAGAAGAATTTGAGGGCAGAGGCCTAGAACCTCATGCCTATGTTGGCGATGAAGGTGGTGTCTTGTGGAGTGGTCTTTGTAAAGCAAAAGGGGAAGCCATAAAAAACAAGACAGTGTCAGATTTTTTTTCATATAAAGCAAGACATCCATCGACACTTGAAATACTTAAAAGCTGAAAAAGACAAAAAACAGTTTGAAAAGTTGATGATGGATGCATATAATTCACCTACTTCCATTCAAGCTGATGAAGCAGAAAAAGCCTTAGAAAAGTTAATAAACAACCAGTCAACCAATGTACAGAAAATGAAAAACTTCAAATCATGGTGGTGGAGGAGAAGATCTCGTTGGCAGCAATGGTGTAGATCATATTCCTCAAGTTCAGCATCCTCTGCTGAAGTCGCAAATGCCAAATCTATCAGTGCATCAGGATACCGGAAAAGACTGATAGATGTGGTCACCACCGAATGTTTAGCTGCAGTTCTTGAAGCTGCTGAAATCAAGCGTCAAGCTCTGGGTCAAAAGACAGTTGGAGAGGGTCCAACTGCAGCTGATCGTGAAGAAAAGAAACAAAATGAGCAACTTTTTGCAGATGAAGATGTATGTGCTTCTGCAGTGCAGTACATAGCAGTCCATGCTGACTCCTTGTCTGGGGAGCCACACCTTGTAACCGACGTTGAAATGGCTCATCAAGACTATACAGTTAACACCAAGGACACTCACAGATCTGACCGAAACAAAAGCAAACCGAAAACGAAAAAAACAAACAACACAGAAGCTGTTAATAAGAAGAATCTTAGATATTTTGCAAAGAAAGTTGTTGGTGTTGCAATGTATCTCTTGGAATGCAACAGCACAATGAACTTATTCAAGTTTAAAATTTTGGACACCATGGGTTACCAGGAGAATGTGACACTGACTAAAGACTCTGCTTCCTGTACCTCTCAGGCTTGCAGAAAGAACTGCCATCATCTAGTCTGGGTGTTCCACAACGTTTTCAGTTTTACTAAAGATGAACCCCTGATTTATAAAAAAAATTTACCCAAGCTGAGTGGCAGAAAATAATTGACGCTTTTCCGCAGGAAGTGCCCCTTGCAAGACTGCCAAATATTTCAAATCAGATATTCAAAATTCGTCCGAAAAAATAAAACTGCAAAATGTGCTATATGCAAAAAAAATTTAACAAAAGGTGATCTTCAAGCAAGCACTGAAGGTCACGCCTGCCGCACCATCAGTCGTGTATGGATTTTGCGCACATTTTACTTTTGTCCAAGTATGACTTGCATTACAAAACTGCCAAGACATTCTGTGGTTACTCCATTCTGTCCATCTGAAATGACATTACAGGGCGTGAAATTAACTTTTTTTTCTGATAGCCACTTGGCTCCTAAATTCTTCAAAGTGGTAGCCAATTCAAAAAAGTTGGTCGCCATTTTCAAAGACAAACAAAATCTTTCTTTACGCTGTCAGCGTTCTAGATAGACCCTCCAAAATTAAGTTAGGGAAAAGATCTTTAACGTGCTACAAAGTGGACACTAGGATTGATGATATACAACGTTCAGGCTCATCTAAATCCAAGATGGCGTCTAGTTATCGATCGAGATGCATGTGCTACGTTTTGGAAACAAACTTAACGAGGAAGTTTGCCGCGGATTTATCTTTGCAAATCTTTTTAATTCACGGTATCTCTTGGTAAGGTTATGATGAAACGTTCTAGTCGCCAATTTGGCGACTAACTTTCAGGATTTGGTCGCCAAAGTGAAAAATTTAGTCGCATTGGCGCCTGTATTAGGCGCAATTTCACGCCCTACATTACATTTTGACCCAGATGTAAGTCAAGAACAGAGACTTGGCCTTGAAAAATCTTGATTTAGCACCGCTTGTACTTCTTACAGTTTATGTTGGCTTAATTAAGTGATCGTATACACCTTTCAGAAAACTGAAAAATTCGATAACCACCAACTACATTTGATACTCGTAGTTTATAGTAAAGTGTTATAAATAGAATAAAGGTTGATTTTATTGGAATGCAAATACATTTCACATGTTTGAAAGGATGCGATTTCCCATTTGATTAATTTTCATTATTTTCCCGTTTTCAAAATGGCGGATCTTATGTCATCATATGAAATACCCCTCCCCCCAATCAGAGATATAGGTATGTACACTTCTCCTTTTCGCCGATTTGATTTTGCGTCAATTTTCATTGTTTTCTCGTTTTCCAAGATGGCGGATCTTATGGCGTTATATGAAATACCCCCCCTCCCCCCATCCAGAGAGTTCACATGCTTTTTTGCAGCAATTTAATTTTTATCATTTTGTCGTTTTCAAAGATGGCGAACCTTACAACGTCTTATGAATTACCCCTCCCCCATCTAATCAGAGATCTGGGTATGTCTACTTGTTCTTTTTGCCGATTGATTTTGCATCAATTTTCATCGTTTTCTTGTTTTCCAAGATGGCGGATCTTATGGCGTTATATGAAATACCCCCCCCCCCCCCCCCCCATCCAGGGAGTTCACGTGCTTTTTTGCAGCAATTCAATTTTTATCATTTTGTCGTTTTCAAAGATGGCGAACCTTACAACGTCATATGAATTACCCCTTCCCCTCTAATCAGAGATCTGGGTATGTCTACTTGTTCTTTTTGCCGATTGATTTTGCATCAATTTTCATCGTTTTCTCGTTTTCCAGGATGGCGGATATTAGACGTCATATGAAATACCCCTGACTAGAGAGTACACTTTCAACATTTTGGCCTTTGAAATACACCCCTACCCCCTTATCCGTTTTTTTGATTTGATTTGACGTCATAAGAATGCCTTGCAAGGCTGACTCGCATGCCCCGCATGTCTGACTCGCCTGGTTCGCACGTCTAACTCGCTTGCCTCGTATGCCTCGCATGGTTGGCTCGCATGCCTCGCATGCCTCGCTGGCTCGCACTCCATACAAACTCGTGCAATTTCACCAACGAGGGACAAAAGTCCCTTCAACGTATTGTTTTACAAACCGCCAACATCCGCTCGTAATATCCTAGTAATCGTAGAATTGGGCTTTAGTCAGTTTTGTTTGCTATGCGCTCTTGTCAGACTCTGGGTGGAGTTAACTTGTATCCGTTGAACAAAAATATTTCAACTGATGATGGCGAGCACATCGGAAACATATTCCCGTTCTACAAGCCATGATGATTTTTACGATTCGGAAATCACCACCAGAGGAAAGACATCCCAATGAAGATCAGTGGGTTGACTTCGATGCCTCAAACAATTCTTTGAATGCAGGATGTTTCATTTATGGAGAAATAATTCCGGATTTAGAGAGTCAATTAGAAATTGAAGGTAAAGTTAAAATCACCTGAATACAAAGTATCACAAGCAGTCAATTCAGTGTCGATAACTTTTCAAATATCAAGGTTGATAAGAGGTCAGAAGTATGCAAGTGTGACAGGTAACGCGAACTTCAGTCGTAAAGTATCGTGACGTTTCGAGCGTTAGCCCTTTGTCAATCGCTCTGACGAAAGGCTAACGCTCGAAACGTCAGCTTTTTTACCCTTTACGGTGGCTAATTTACGTTTTCAACCCAGTTGTTAACACTAAATTACCTGCTATACTCTCCCACCGACGCAGCACCACAGTTTCTTTAGAAACTTACCCCTTTAACGATAAATATAGAGCGATTAGGTAACGATAAATGGTCTGAGTGAAACTTTGTTTGCCAGGCACAAGTTTGCGATCTCATCGATATAAACACAATATTACCAAACGCTTATCGAATCGTCATCTCCAACTCTATCTCTTATTTATGAATTGTATGTTTTCAGTCCTCGGTGGAGATGTAGAACCCACAAACATTTGATAAAAGCACATTTTAGGCCAATTTTGTTGTTGCGAAAATTGATACGATGCATAATTCACTTCGGTTGAATTACACTAAAAATTAGAGAACTATTTCAGATTTCTTGGATTCCGTCGTTGTTTTCGATGTAGAACCCGGCCAAAACCAGAAGGCGCCCTCACAATGGCTTTGTAGAGTGGTTCTGCAGTACATTATTCCTTTCATTGCAGCTGACAGAGAGAGGGGATTGTTTTTCCGAGAGGCTTATTTTTGCCCTCTAATTGAGATACACATGTAGCATTATTACCAACTGTAAACATTGGTGGAGATATTAATTAAAATCTGTGATACTATTAGTTTAGTTTTCCTCTGAATAGTAAAGGGTTTAAGGTTTTCAGAAGGTTGAGCATTAATTTCCATGTGGTCTTTTGCAAGACAATGCAAGATTTAAATGATATATTTGTTCTCTATTTATTACATATACAAATCTTTTAAAATAGGTCAAAGGACTGAAATCGTGACTTGTTAATATATTTTGGCCAGAGTAGATTGCTTATTTGCTGTGTAAAAAACCTTCCAATTTTATTAAATTAATGATATTTTTCATTCAGTTTTTGTATCTGATCATAAAAAAAGTGATATGACTTAAATTGTATGTTGTATTGCTTACTTTTTTAACATTTTAATATTCGAATTTTATCATGTGGCATTAAGCCATGTGCTATTTTAGGTACATAATTCCTGTTGAAAGTTAATTGACAGAATATTCGTGGCATCTGTTATTGACTGGTTAGAGAAAGACTGTTATATTCCTGTATCCATGAGTGAATTTCTGAAACATCTAGTGAATAAGAGGATGCAGAATTTTTGCAACAGTGTATGAGTGGTCACAGTGTTTCTGTGACATTCAGTGTATGAGTGTTCAGAATTTCTGCAATAACTTGTGAATGAGTGGTTGCAGAATTTCTGCGACACCCAGTGAATGAGTTGTTGCAGAATTTCTGCAACACCCAGCGTATGAGTGGTCACAGAATTTCTGCAACACCTGGTGAATGAGTGGTTGCAGAATTTCTGCGACACCCAGTGAATAAGTGGTTGCAGAATTTCTGCAACACCCAGCATATGAGTTGTCACAGAATCTCTGTGACACCCAGTGTATGAGTGGTTGCAGAATTTCTGCGACGCTTAGAGTATTAGTGGTCACAGAATTTCTGCAACACCCTGTGTATAAATGGTTGCAGAATTTCTGCAACATCCAGTGTGTGAGTGGTAGCAGAATTTCTGTGACATTCAGTGGACTAATGGTTTCAGAATTTCTGCGACACTCAGTACATGAGAGGTTGCAGAATTTCTGCAACATTCAGTGACTGACTGTAAGCAAATTAGATGGATTACCTATGCATCTTTTCATGATTGTCCATTAACACATAGTTTCTTATGGACACGCAAAATATTGCAGAGGAAAATGTAAATTTTCAATTTATTTTAAATTTTGTCCACTAGATTTGATTATTTTTAAGTGATTACCAAACCTTGCAGAGGAAAATCATTAATTTATCCAAAAATGTGCTATTTTGGAAAACACAAAATAGTTTGGAAAGCGTTGAAAGTTTTCTATTGTCAAGATATCAACATTATTGTGGATTGCCATGCTCAACTGAGAGGTTGACCTTGTGGATAATAGTGGCTCTGAATTGTTGGAAAACGATTAGATAGTCATTTGTCAATATAACTGTGACAAACGAACACATGCATCTTCAACAACAAATGAATTTTATTTTCAGTCTTTCATTTTGTCTCTGAATGGGAAAGGGGTATAAGACAAAGTGGATATCCTTCAAAATCCCACCGGGCGACCACCCGCGCATTTGATCTTTCGAAGATTGGTTCCCCTAAATTCCTTCCCCCAGGGGCCAAACGCTGTGTTCAAATGCCCCCACCCAAAGACCGAATTTGATTGTCAATTATTGTCTTGTAAAAGACAGAATCAGCAACCATGACTTTCTACTCATTGACCAAGGTTTAAAACTTAGACCTTGTAAATTTTTTCTTCTGAGCCACTTGCCACTCTCTTTCTTTAACCGCCTCCATATTAAAAGATAAAACACGCGTATTCCGTTGGAAAAACGTTTCACTTCTGATTCAAATTCCCCACCCCAGCCAGACAAGGTTCAAGTTACCCCCCCCCCCCCCAACCTGGGTACACTTGACAGTCAAATGCCTGCGGGTTGCCAGGGGTGGATGTCAAAGCTTCTAATTGATCGGTGCATATCAGACCTTTCTTTGTATCTTCTGAAACATTATGTTTCAAAATGACCTTAAACTGATAAACAACTTTGATTATGCTAAAATATATAATCCTAATTCTCGAGAGTTCACACAAAAACATGTTAACACTTACTGGGGTTGGTTTATTGAAGTTCTTATGATTTGGATATTCTAAAACTTGGTAAATACAATTTTGCCTTCTAATGTGATACTAAATAAGTGGCTTAGATGAACTCAAGAGCCAGGCAAAAGCAACTAAACTTGCATACAAGAATGTGTTTGATCCACAATTGAATATACTTTGAATACGAATAATCGCACACATAGATAAGAATTAACTTCTGTCAAGATTGTCAGTGTCCACAACTTGATCAAAAAACCCTAATCTTTGATGTTGTACTTTGGCGAGTAATCAAGTTTGTCCGCAATACACTCGCGGTATTCTTTTTCTGTGTGATCCGTGTTTATCTCACGAATCCACTTTATACGTAGATTTTTGCCGCCATTATATTCAAACTGTTTTTTAACGTATTGATCTATGGCCAGATCCTGCCTCTTGTGTTCTACCATCCTCCGATGTACATCATTCGAGCGACCCACGTAGAGAACGTCGATGTCTTCTAAAGGAACTGTTTCTCCAATCAAGTAAATACCTTCTATGTGGGGTACTTTTTCAACTTCATATGGTTTCCATTGTTTGTCAAGGAGACGTTGGCATATTGAAGAAACCATCTTTTCGTAAATCTTTATAACAGAAATCTATAAATCTGTGAGAGTGGTTAGAGGACTACAAATAAGATCGTGAGTCTCCAAGGACACAATCTAGATTCTAAAAAACAAAAACATCAAAATTTGTTTACCTTATTGGTGTTTTAAGCTTTCTGTGGACTCCTGAAAGAAAATTTTTAAAAAAGTAATTCAGTGAGGTAACAATATGCTTCCCAGGATGAGCGTCTTGAGGTTTTCAAACGCCTCTTTTATGTAGAAAGCAGCTCCTGGTATTTGATTGCTAGATTTTAGAACTGAAATAACACGGGAAGGTGTCGAAGTTCAGTAGAAGCTAATACATGTATGTGAAGATTATATGAAATAATTCATATTTGTACTGCGGTTGTAGATGAAAGTGAAATGTGATCATCGCAGTAAATTTTCCAATTTAAGCAATTGGAGAGAAGAAGCCTGAAAAAAATCAGGGCTTCAACGGAATTCGAACCCAATGTGTGGCTTCATAGCCCTGATTTTTTTCAGGCTTCTTCTCTCCAATTGCTTAAATTGGAAAATTTACTGCGATGATCACATTTCACTTTCATCTACAACCGCAGTACAAATATGAATTATTTCATATAATCTTCACATCATGTCACTGCACGGGAAGATATGAACTCAATAAATTGACCTCGCTCCCAATGTGTGGCTTCATAGCTCAGTTGGTAGAGCATCGCACCGGTATCGCGGAGGTCAAGGGTTCGAATCCCGTTGAAGCCCTGATTTTTTTCAGGCTTCTTCTCTCCAATTGCTTAAATCGGAAAATTTACTGCGATGATCACATTTCACTTTCTAATACATGTATGTTAGTTTCAACGTCTCGAGCTTCGACCTCTTCTCAAATGCTCCATTTGCCAGCCAGAACTGAAACAAACGCGGCGTATGATTATTATTCAACGATTGATAGGATAAGTCTCGTTTGATAAGACACGGTCAAAAAATGAAAAATGGCTGCGCTTAATTGAACATCTACAATCATTATGTTTTACTCCTCACAACATCTGGTATTAGTCTGAGCTTGGATGATCAGAGCAGACTTGAAACGCTGAAGTTAAGCTGACATCGATCGACTAGCTTGGTTTTATTTTCAACATTAATCCGGTAAAAAGCATTTAGACTCGTTACATTAACTATAAATTTTGGCGCCCAAATCTAACGGGCTAGTGACACTCAGTGTCTGTTCAAAATTATTAAAACAAGCTGGTGTTTTCACCAAATAAATTACAGACGTTCGCGCAAAAATACCGCAAACGTCTTAGGGAACCATTACAGTCATCACGCTTTATGAGTTTTGTCAATCGATAACAATTTCTTACTTAGCTTATGAGTATGTCATCATTGCAGTAATTATCGCTAAATATTTCTGCCGAGAACGTTTTCAAAACATTTAAGTTTATATTTACACATGGAAAGACAGAAATCTACAAACATAGCCTAACTGCGCAAATTTGGAGTTTTCCCCTTTTCTCCTTAACGGAGAATTAACTGTTTCCCGCCCAAATGAACGACAGTGCCCCAAAAGTAAGCTTACCTTACTCCCTTGAACTGTGTTTGTACTTTTTCACGGAGTGTGCGACTAAACTTATGTCACTTCTTTTTATGAAAACTAAACTGTGTTGGCTGGCCAATGAGAAAACTCTTTTATTACAACATCTCGAGTTTTATTGGCTAGATAGGAAAGGGACTTTCCCGTAATTGACTTCTATCGTTGAGTATTTGGTATCGCTTTTCTGAGAAATGGTCGTCATAATTACTTTCTCAGAAACTTCATATTCGAGTAGAAGGAGTAGAAGTTAAGATCAGACGGAAATGTTGACGCCGAAGCCTCAGGAATATAATCACCACGTCATGTCAACTTTTGGCCGAACGGTTGGCAAGAAACAAATAAGGGAAATATCCCTTACAAAGTTGTTTATCTTAACATCAAGGGACATTTTGTTCAAAACTGAAAGTACTGGCACAGCAGATTCCTCTTAGCAAATGACGCAACCTTCTCCGTTAACATGTTTACAGTCTCGACGGCTGGAACATTTTACATTAAAGATTTTAGTAAATGACTGCTACAACAAGGTGCAATATTGCCAGTGTACTCAAGATAAAGGATTTGAACCTTGAACTTGTCTGAAATTGATATTGTCCGCATGCTTCATGTATGATTTCAAAAACGGTTCTGTGTAACAAAATTTTACCAATGGTTTGAATAAATTAAGCTTAAGAAAAAAAATTGTTTTCTGGCGGATTTTGTTGCGCGCGTTACACGTGGATGATAAAAGGTCATAAATTACAATGTATAGCCTGTGGAATCATGTCTCTGTCTATTTATTGGCAGCTTGCCCTCTCCAGATCTTTCTCGTAAATGATCACGGTGATCGATTAATTTCTTTTGTCCAAAACATCTTCTCAATTATTTTGATTTCTTGACGTCAATATCTTTTTCACTCAGTTAGCAAAGGAGACAGACGTCGATCTTCTGGATTAACCCTTTAACCCCTAAGAGTGACTGGCATCTAATTTCTCCTTACAATATCTCCACTGAATCACACATTAACTTCATGAGAATAAAGGAAATGATCACCAATTAAGGAAACTCTTGATTGTTAGACAAATTTTCCTTGTCAGCGTCTTAGTAAATGTACAAAGAACAGCAGGGAGAATATGAACACTGATGTTAGGGTGTAATGAGTCAAATTGGAAAGAGCTTCGATACTAGCTCTTCAGGGATCACAAACAAACTTGAGTTCTCGTTACTAGATCTTGATTTTGAGCACCAATGTCAAATTGCATGAGTGGCAGTATAGATTGTTTTTTAGCGACAAGGAACGGATCTTATCTTCCAAAGAGCTGAATCTGGGAATGAACTTTAAAGCTGGCGAGTGATTTTATGTTTGGAAACTAATACTAGACATCATCAAGGTTTTAAAACAATTTCCCACCGTCAATACTAAATAGCCTTTGTCATTAGTTCAATCAGAGTTAAAGAATTCATCCATTGATTCGTATTTTTCAATGTATTGACCCTCAAAACTCTTCTATATCTCTCCTATGCGAAGCTTGGGGAGCCTCTTTCATTTATCAAATTTCAGCCCTACTTCAGGATCGCCTTTACTGTGAGTCACCCCAGAATAGGACATAACGTGGGTTCAATAAAATTCAAATCTGTGTGCGTCACTTTTGTGCAGTACTTCACACTTAACCTCAAATTTGACTATCAAGTTTCCTTAATTTTTGTTTCAGTGTCTTTGAGCTTCACGAGCAACCCTACCAAGTAACAGTTGACATGCATTTAAACGGTAGAGTCCTCGCCAGAGAAATAATAAGGGCATGTGTTTCGTTTTAACAAAACCATCAAGGATCAGATACTTGATAAATTCATTTTTCTTGGCAGTTTAGGGGAACGAAACAAGGGAGGGGAAGGAAGGGATGAAGAAAGACTGAACGCCGGCTCGCAAGGTTGGAGAGGGCTTGGGTAACTTGTTTAAAACTCGGCACTAATTAGGAGCGTGTCATAAGGTGAAGAAACTTTTTTAAAAATTAAAATAGCCATGCTCTGACGCATTTGGCCTCAAAATCCAGTAATCCACGGTGATACAGTCTAGCATTCTCTCGATAACTGAAAAAACATGGTTGTGGTCATATAAGGTCTTTTGTAAGAGCGAAGCAATTCCATAACGAATCGGAACTTTGCTCGTTCTCACAATATTAATTTTTGATGGAGCTATCGAAAGACTTAAAGTAGGAGTAATAAAGAAACGGGACTATTTTGTAACAAATGCTATTTGTATTTCGTGAATAACTTATGCCGATCGATTTACATACTTTAAATTGTCCTTTCTGTACCACTTAGATGAATACTAAAAATTACATGTTTTGTGGATACATATGGCAATCATTTCTACTCTCAAGCATAAGTGTACTAACAACTGATGACTGAGTAACTTCTAAGCTCACAAACTGAAAAGATAAAAAAAACTGCCCGATCGATTCTCTAAAACATGTCTTTATCATATTTTAGTTGCCTCTACCTATTCTGTTGTATTTCAACTTATAACCCAGCTTATTCTCAACGCATTTGATGTAAACAGTCTCCTTCTCCTTGTGTTTAGGCTCTTTAATCCACTTAACGCAAAGATCTTTTCCGCCATTCCGTCGAAATTTGAGCTTAACGAACTTGTCAATTTCTTGATCGCCATATTTGTGTTGTTTCAGTCTCGCATGGACGTCTCTGGATTGGCCAAGATAAAGGTATTTGATTGCCTTTTGTCCGCTCATCGTGCAATTGACTCCTATCACGTATATGCCTTTTTGGTGAGGTATCTCACTGACATCCGTGTACTTTTCCCACGGCATTTCGTAGATAAGTTTGTTGCAAACTCTGTCAGCCATCTGTTCAAAAACGAACACTTTCAGAGAAATATCCAATAACAAAAGCTTTTGTGTCGACAGAGTTATATTTCAGTTAAAAAAATAAACAAGAAGGAAAATTAGAATACATAATTCGATAAAAGAAGAGAAAACTTTGACCTCTAAGGAAGAGAAATGCAATTGACAGTGTTATTTCTGAACTGAACAAACAATAGGGCGGTGAAACCATCGATTTGACTTTGTAGAAATAATTCTGGATAGAATCATCTGAATAAACTCTAGTACAACACTGATAGCTTTGAGTGACTCATCACGGAAAAAGAATGGCCGCAAAATGCGCGTTTAACCTTAGATTTTCTCACTCGACGAAGTGGAAGCAAAATATGGTGACAATGTTCTGTACGATTTGATTCTGTTCTGCTGTTGCCGCTCTGCATGTACATTTAACGCGACCGACCTTGATCGTCTGCGTTTACGTTTTGATTGTCTACATAAAAACTCTCAAAAAAGCTATGAAAGACCAAGAAAAATTGCTTACCTCGAAATCTGCCAACTAGATTCAGAGTTTTTTTTCAGCGATTCAAATTTACCGCGTGGAGTGTTAATATGGGCTCAAGTGCACAGTTTGCTTCTTCGCCGATTTGAATCTTCGCGCCAAAGCTTACGAAATTTATACACGACTTGATGTCCTATTTTTGGCTAATTATTGTAAGGGAAATATCCCTTACAAATTTGTTTATTTTTAGATCAAGGGATATTACCATTCAAAACTGAAAGTGCTGGCACAGCAGATTCCTCTCAGAAAATGAAGCAACCTCCTCCGATAGTACGTTTTCATTCTCAACGGCTGGAAAATTCACACATTTTAATGAATGACTGCGACAACAAGGTGCAACATTGCCAGTGTACTTAAGAAAAAGAAAGATCGATAGAACGTGCGGTCTACTGCTTAATTATAAAATAATTCACATAGTACGCGCGCTCTGATTGGCCATAAAACCATTTTACATCTACGCTTATCTCGTGTTCTCCCAACCTCCCGCGTGTTTACATCAGGCTATGTAAACACGGAAACCATTTTACATTTCTTCACTGTAAATCGATGGTTTGTGAAAGGTAGATTAATCGCTATTGGAAACTTCAGTCTAAATAAACGTTTCGTTTAAAAAGAAAAAAGAAAAACTGCAAATTTATGTTTTACTCGAGTTGAGCAATGCGTATATATACATATGCGTAGCTCTCGAAGGCTTAAAAGTTCAAAATACCCAATCCTCGAAGCCTACCCCATGGATAATTAAAATATTGCTGAAAACTGATCTGCAGTGCAAGCACTTTCAATTTCAGAGGTAAATTTCCCTTCCTTGAGATTAAAACATTCTGAGTATAACCATTCAAAGAATTATTCAAGATTCCCACTTCGGAGCTTACAAGCATTGAAAATTAGAAAATGTCATTAGATTATATTTCTATTTTTTCATAGTTCAATAAAAAAACTGGAGGCGGGAAATTTGAACAAACCTATTTAATGAAAAGTAAACTTTACGGAAAGTACATCATTTCAAAAAAATTTGCCTCGCAAGCACTTTCGATTTCATAGGGAAATTCCCTTCCTTAAAAGAAAAGAAAACTCAAACATAGACACAAAGGAATTGTTTACTCGTAAAATTGATGATAATAGGAATAACCATTGAAAATAGCCAATGAAATTTGATAACCTTAAAATCCAAGTTTTTTATTGGTCGAGGGAATGAGCGTTAAGTGAGGACCTAAAAAAGATATTACGTCATAGCGTCAATAAAAACAAGACGCGCGAAGTTCAAATCGTATAACCGTGAACGCTCTATTGAGAAGGAACAACTACAGATTTACGATATTTGAGCGAAAGGTAAGTTATCGAGCTGTAAAGGTTTTCTGAATCCTTAATCAATTCCCCATAGAATTTCAGTATGATAACTCACGTAAAATGGAAGCGATTCAAGTCGTGGTGGCGTAAGCGATGTGTAACCAGAAACCCAGCTATTTCATGAACTTTCGTAAATTGAAGCCCGGCAAACACGGGACTGGTAGGATCAGCAAACCTTTCAAATTTTGTTCTTCATCTCTGCGTCTAAAAGCGGGTGCACTAATTTATTCCGTTTAAGATGGACTTCTTGTTTGACCTGTAGACATCTTCCCGAATGTTAACGCTTAATTGCTTTTGCTGCTCTGTGGTTTTCCTCGTAAAAGTCAAATCTAAAAAACCCGAATCCCTATGAAACCGGCTCAGATAACAGAACTATACGTAAGGACATCCTCTCCAATTTAAAACATAGCAGACAAGTTTCACGAATGAAATCTTGAGTGATTCTCTCGTTAATTACCCATGGAGGCATAAACTTCTCCGCTTGGCTGGTTTTTACATTTACAAAGTTTTGATTCATTCGATGCTCAAAGCCTCGTATTTTTTCGAGGTTTCTTTCGGTCGCAATAAAATTCAAAGCCACTCTGAATCACCCCAATCAAGCGTCAATCCTTCGTTGAAAAATGACGCTGGACGTCAGAGAAGGCGCATGCGGTTACACGTGCCTAAGCACGCTTTACTCTCTTTTTCTAAAGAACCGATGATTATCAAAATGATTTAAAATGTGCATTTTAATCAACAGATGCCGCCAAATCGAAATTCCAACAAGCTTGTCCGTTTTAATCACTGGTGTCAATTCACTGATACAGTTAAGATATCTCACTTAAGGGCTGTCTATCGCAATGGAAATAAAGAACGAAGAATAAGGGCCATGAGATATTTGCATCTGAGGAAGGCTAACTTTGTGCATGAAATGACATTGGGGCACAAGGGAATAAAGCTGGTTTTCGGCGAGTTTGCGAGAAAAAGCATCAGAATGGAGTGTATTCAAGAACAAAGGCGTAAACCAAGGGGGAAACAGTACAAGACTTGGGAAAAGAAAACGATCCGAAGTAAGTTGGAATACCGCAAAATATTAAGGCAACAACTTCTTAAAAGTTGAACCCAGTTTATCACAACTGTCTGTAAAACTATAAAATAGCTTTCCCTGTAGGTTTAGGTCAGCATTATTGATTAACGTAACCCAAGACACTTTAAAAATGTGAAACAAGCTTAACTGATTTCGCTGATTTTTATCCTTTTTCCACTGCTATCACAATGATTAAATTAAACTTCAGCTAAAACCTTTGACGCATGAAATACGGACTTGCAATTCGAAGACAGTGTACTCAAGTACTTGTAGTAGTAAAATAAGCAGCTTGTAGTCCTTTTTTAAGCAAATAAAAGTCAATCTATCGTTATGGAGCCTCATATGAATTACTGTCTATGAATATGACCTATGCAAAAGTAAACAAAATGACTTCACGGTGCTTAGGAACCTCGAACTCCCACTTTAGCGCCGTTCAAACGCGTATTACATTCCTGTCGTGATGCGATGGTTTCTTTTTATCTTTCAAAGGCCAAATCTTTCTTGTAAAAGACGGAATCACCAACGGTGACTTTCTACTCATTGACAAGCTTTAAAACTTAGACCTTGTAAATCTTCTCTTCTGAGCCATTAGCTCGTGAATTTGAACTCTTTATCTTTAACCACTTCCATATTAAAAGATAAAACACGTGTTCTGATTCTAATTCCCCACCCCAGCCAGACAAGGTTCAAGTTTCCGCCCCCACCCTCCCCCAGAACACACGACTGGGGTGGATGTCAAAGCCACCAATTGATCGGTGCATATAACCTTTCTTTATATCTTCTGAAACCTTATGTTTGAAAACGAACTCAACCGAACAAAGCCCTCACGCCCTCGAACTAATAAACAA
The DNA here is from genome assembly GCF_964200805.1 of Pocillopora damicornis. NCBI lineage: Eukaryota > Metazoa > Cnidaria > Anthozoa > Scleractinia > Pocilloporidae > Pocillopora > Pocillopora damicornis. Next base: position 18,915,644 of record NC_142679.1, on the reverse strand, counting down.
CTTTGGTTATGCTAAAGAGTATAATTCTAATTCTCGAGAGTTCACACAGAGATATGTTTACATTTACTGAGGTTTTATTGAAGTTCCTATGAATTGGATATTCTAAAACTTGGTAAATAAAATTTTCCTCTCCAATATGATAATTAACAAATGGCTTTAATTAATTCAAGAACCAGGCAATAGCAACTAAACTTGCGTACAAGAACGTGTTTGACCCGCAGTTACATATAAACTGAATACGAATAATCATGCATTAAAGTTAGAATGAACTTCTGTCAAGGATGTCAGTGTCTACAACTTGATCATAAATCCTAATCTTGGATGTGGTATCTTGGCCAGTAACCAAGTTTGTCCGCAATACATTCGCGGGCAATGATGCCATGCCTGATACGCAAGAAAACCTTCTCGATTGACAAAACTTATAAAGCGTGATATCTGCACAGATTCACCTGGACGATTGCATTATTTTTGCGCGAGCGTCTGTAATTTTTTGTGAAAACACGAGCTTGCTTCAAGAATATTGAATCGACACTGAGCGTTACTCGTTCGTTAGATTTAGGCGCCAAAATTTTTAGTCCTCTAACCACTCTGACGGATTTATCTATCTTTGTTATGAAGATTTACGTATCTATCTCCAAATCCTGCCTCTTGTGTTCTTCCATCTTCCGATGAACATAATTAGTGCGACCCACGTAGAGAACTTCGGGGTCTTGTCTGGGGTCTGTTCGTCCAATCAAGTAAATACCTTCTATTTGGGGTATCATTTCAAGTTCATATGGTTTCCAGTGTTTGTCAAGGAGACGTTTACATATTGAAGAAACCATCTTTTCGTAAATCTTCATAACAGAAATAGATAAATCCGTTAGAATGGTGAGAGGACTACAAATTTTGGCGCCTAAATCTAACGGACGAGTAACACTCAGCGTCGATTCAAAATTATTGAAACAAGCTCGTGTTTTCACAAAAAATTTCAGATAGTTCGCGCAAAAATACTGAAAACGTCTCAGTGAACCAGTGTGGATATTACGCTCTATGAGTTTTGCCTACGGAGAACGTTTCTTACGTATGGCATGGCAACATTGCCGTAATTATCGCTAAATATTTCCGCCAAAAACTTTTTCACAACATTGAAGCTAATACCTATGCATGGATAGACAGAAATCTACAAACATAGCCCAGCTGCACAAATTTAGAGTTTGCTGCTTTCCTCCTGAACGGAGAATCATTTGTTTCCCGCCCAAATTAACGACAGAGGCCCAAAAGTAAATCAAAGATTAAATCATCTTGTAGCTTACCTCACACCCTTAGTCTGTGTTTGTACTTTTTCAGAGTGTGCGACGGAACATGTAACACTTCCTTTTATGAAAATGAAACTGTGTTGGCTGACCAATGAGAAAACTCTTTTATGACAGCATCTTGAGTATTATTGGCTGGGAAGTAAAGGGACTTTCCCGTAACTGACCTTTATCGTTGAATATTTGATATCGCTTTTTTAAGAAATGGTCACAATGATTATTTTCTCACAAACTACATATTCGACCTAATTAGAAAAAAATCTTCCAACCTACCAGTGATTGATGGACAGTCTTAATGCGCTTAAGCCGTCCCAACTGTTCACTTTGAATGTTGATCCCGTAATAGCTATTCAGACTCAGTGCATTAAATCCATAAAGATGTTCAATGAACAAAATGCATATTCGAGGAAAGGGGAGAACAATGACGAGAGCGAGATCGAGAACAGGGGGTAGAAGTTAATATCAGACGGAAATTCATGTACCTCTGCGTTGTTTGCTTCTTCGCCGATTTGAATCCTCCCGCAGAAGCCTCACCGAGAAATATAAACACCACGTCATGTCAACTTTTGGTTAACAAGAAACAAATAAGGGAAATATCCCTTACAAAGTTGTTTATCTTTACATCAAGGGATGATGCAACTTCCTCCGATGTTTCCAGTCTCGACGGCTGGAAAACTCGTATATTTTAGTAAATGACTGCGACGACAAGGTGCAATATTGCCAGTGTACTCAAGACATAGTGTTTGAACTTTGAACTTGTCTGAAATTGATATTGTCCGCATGCTTCATGTATGATTTCAAGCTAAGCATTTTTTCTAACAAACTAATTGCCAATGGTTTGAATATATTAAGTTTAAGAACAAAAATTGTTTTCTGTCAGATTTTGTTGCGCGCGTTACATTTGGATAATAAAAGGTCGTGAATTACAATGTGTCTCTGTCTATTCATTGGCAGCTTGCCCTTTATAGATCTTTCAGACCTATTTTTTTCGTAATTGGTCACGGTGAACGATTAATTTCTTTTGATTTAAGTATCTCCTCAATTATTTTGATTTGTTGACCTCAATATCTTTTTTACTCAGTTAGCAAAGGAGACAGACGTCGATCTTCTGGATTAACCCTTTAACTCTTAGGAGTGACTAGCATCTAATTTCTCCTTACAATATCACCACTGAATCACACATTAACTTCATGAGAATAACGGAAATAATCACCAACTAAGGAAACTCTTGATTGTTAGACAAATTCTCCTTGTTAGCATCTTAGTAAATGTACAGAGAACAGTATGGAGAATATGAACACTGATGTTAGGGTGTAATGAGTCAAATTGGAAAGAGCTTCGATACTAGCTCTTCAGGGATCACAAACAAACTTGAGTTCTCGTTACCAGATCTTGATTTTGAGCACCAATGTCAACTTGCGTGAGTGGTGGTAGAGATTGTTTCTTCGGATCCTATCTTCCAAAAAGTTAAATCTTGGAATAAACTTCAATACTGGCGAGTGATTTTATGCATGGCAACTAACACAAGACATCATTAAGGTTTAAAACAATTTCCCACTGTCAATATTAAATAGCCTTTGCCGTTATTTCAATCAGACTCGGAGGATTCATCCTTTGATATTTATTTTTCAATGTTTTGACCCTTTAAATACTTTTATATCCTTCCTACGCGAGGCTTGGGTAGCCTCTTTCTTATATCAAATTTCAGTCTTATTTCAGGATCACTTTTACTGTAAGTCACCCCAGAAAAGGACATCATGATAATGCGGGTTCAATAAAACTCAACTCTGTGTGCGTCACTTCTGTGCAGTACTTGACACTTCTACCCTTTATCTCAAATTATACTATCTCGTTTCCTTAATTTTTGTTTCAGTGTCCTTGAGCTTCACGAGCAACCCTACCAAGTAACAGTCACCATGCATTTAAATGGTAGAGTCCTGGCCAGAGAAATAATAAGGACATCTGTGTCGTTTTACCAAAACCATCAGCGATCAGATACTTGATAAATTCATTTTTCTTTGCAGTTTTGGGGAAAAGAATCAAGGAAGGGGAAAGAAGAGATGAAGAAAGATCGAACGCCGGCTCGGTGCAAGGATGGAAAGAGTTCGGGGAACTTGTTTGAAGCTTGACACTTATAAGTGCGTGTCATAGGATGAAGAAGCTTTTTCTAAATTAAAATAGCCGTGCTCTGAGGCATTTGGTCATCAAGTGTACCCTGAGAGAGCTTCCAAAGCTGAAAACAAAAGGTTTTTCTTCACAATCCAGTTATCCACGGTGATACAGTTATAGCATTGTCTCGATAATTGAGAAAGCATGGGCTGTGATGATATCAGGTCTTTAGTAAGAGCGAATCAGTTCCATAACGAATTGGAACTTTTCTCGTTTTCAAAATTCTAATTTTCGATGGAGCTATCGAAAGACTTAGAGTAGAAGTAATAAAGAAACGGGACTATTTTGTAACAAATGCTATTTGTATTTCATGAAAAACTTATACCGATCAACTTACATACTTTAAAATGTCTATTTTGTACCACCGAGATGAATACTGTGAATTACATGTTTAGTGCATACACATGGCAATCATTTCTACTCTCAAGTATAAGTGTTCTAACACCTGATGACTGAGAAACTTCTAAACTTACAAAAGATAATAAAAAAAAACTGCCCGAACGATCCTCTAACGCATTTATTGTTTACCATATTTACTTGCCTCTACCTATAATGTTGTATTCCAACTTAGAACCCAGCTTTTGCTCAACGCAGTTGATGTAAGGAGTTTCCTTCTTCTTGGGTTTGGGCTCTTCAATCCACTTAACGCGGAGATCTATTCCGCCATTCTCTTTAAAATGGTACTTAACAAACTTGTCAATTTCTTGTCTACCATTTTTGTGTTGTTCAAGTCTATTATGGACGTCTTTGGATCGGCCAAGGTACAGGTATTGGATGTCCCTTTTTCCCTCTATCTTGACTCCTATGACATATATGCCTTTCTCGTGAGGTATCTCATTGGCAACCTTCGTGTACTTTACCCACGGCCTTTCGTAGATAAGTTCGTCGCAAACTTCGTCAGCCATCTGTTCAAAAAAAATTTAAGAATCTCAGTCAATTTGTTTATTTCAGACGTTTGCTTTTCCACGAAATATTTACGCTTGAACGAACACTTTCCGAGAAATATCCAACAAAAAAAGCTTTTGTGTCGACAGACTTTTATTTCAGTTAGAAAAATAAACAAGAAGGAAAACTAGAATGCATAATTCCATAAAAGAAGAGAAGAAAACCTTGACTTCTAAGGAAGAGAAATACAATTAACAGTGTTATTTCTGAACTGAACAAACAATAGGGCGGCGAAACCATCGATTTGACTTCGTAGAAATAATTCTGGGTGGAATCATCTGACCAAACTCTAGTACAACACTGATATCTTCGAACGACCCATTAAGGAAAAAAGAAGACCGCAAGATGCGCGTCAAACCTTGATGAAGTGGAAGAAAAATTTGATAATAATATTCATGTTTTGATTCTATTCTGCCGTGGTCGCTCTGCAAGTACATCTTGTGCGACTGACCTCAATCGTCTGCGTTCATGTTTTGATTGTCCATATAAAAACTCTCAAAAAAGCTATGAAAGACCAAGAAAAATTGCTTACCTCGAAATCTGCCGATTAGATTCAGAGTTTTTATTTTTTTCAGCGATTCAAATTTACCGCGTCTGCTGAATGTGGGCTCAAGTGCACAGTTCGCTTCTTCGCCGATTTGAATCTTCGCGCCGAAGCTTACGAAATTTATACACCACTTGATGTCCTATTTTTGGCTAATTATTGTAAGGGAAATATCCCTTACAAATTTGTTTATTTTTAGATCAAGGGATATTACCATTCAAAACTGAAAGTGCTGGCACAGCAGATTCCTCTCAGAAAATGAAGCAACCTCCTCCGATAGTACGTTTTCATTCTCAACAGCTGGAAAATTCATACATTTTGATGAATGACTGCGACAACAAGGTGCAATATTGCCAGTGTACTCAAGAAAAAGAACGATCGATAGAACGTGCGGTCTATTGCTTAACTGCAAATCGATGGTACGTGAACGGCAGATTAATCGCAATTGGAAACTTTGGTCTAAATAAATGTTTGGTCTAAAAAAAAAAAAAGACAAACTGTAAATTTATGTTTTACTCAAGTTGAGTAATACGTATACATACACATATGCGTAGCTTTCGAAGGCTTGAAAGCTCAAAATACCCATTCCTCGAAGCCTACCGCATGGATAATTAAAAATTGCTGAAAGCTGATCTGCAGTGCAAGCGCTTTCAATTTCAGAGGTAAATTTCCCTTCCTTGAGATTAGACAAATTCTGAGTATAACAACTCAAAGAATTATTCAAAATTTCCACTTCGGAGCTTGCAGCATTGACAATTAAAAAATGTCATTAGATTATATTTCGATTTTTTTAAAGTTCAATTAAAAACCGGAAGCGGGAAATTATCGAAAGTATCGAAGCTCTTTCCAATTTGACTCATTACACCCTAACATCAGTGTTCATATTCTCCATACTGTTCTCTGTACATTTACTAAGATGCTAACAAGGAGAATTTGTCTAACAATCAAGAGTTTCCTTAGTTGGTGATTATTTCCGTTATTCTCATGAAGTTAATGTGTGATTCAGTGGTGATATTGTAAGGAGAAATTAGATGCTAGTCACTTCTAAGAGTTAAAGGGTTAATCCAGAAGATCGACGTCTGTCCCCTTTGCTAACTGAGTGAAAAAGATATTGAGGTCAACAAATCAAAATAATTGAGGAGATACTTAAATCAAAAGAAATTAATCGTTCACCGTGACCAATTACGAAAAAAATAGGTCTGAAAGATCTATAAAGGGCAAGCTGCCAATGAATAGACAGAGACACATTGTAATTCACGACCTTTTATTATCCAAATGTAACGCGCGCAACAAAATCTGACAGAAAACAATTTTTGTTCTTAAACTTAATATATTCAAACCATTGGCAATGAGTTTGTTAGAAAAAATGCTTAGCTTGAAATCATACATGAAGCATGCGGACAATATCAACTTCAGACAAGTTCAAAGTTCAAACCCTATGTCTTGAGTACACTGGCAATATTGCACCTTGTCGTCGCAGTCATTTACTAAAATATACGAGTTTTCCAGCCGTCGAGACTGGAAACATCGGAGGAAGTTGCATCATCCCTTGATGTAAAGATAAACAACTTTGTAAGGGATATTTCCCTTATTTGTTTCTTGTTAACCAAAAGTTGACATGACGTGGTGTTTATATTTCTCAGTAAGGCTTCGGCGGGAGGATTCAAATCAGCGAAGAAGCAAACAACGCAGAGGTACATGAATTTCCGTCTGATATTAACTTCTACTCCTTGTTCTCGATCTCACTCTCGTCATTGTTCTCCTCTTTCCTCGAATATGTATTTTGTTCATTGAACATCTTGATGGATTTAATGCACTGAGTCTGAATAGCTATTACGGGATAAACATTCAAAGTGAACAGTTGGGACGACTTAAGCGCATTAAGACTGACCATCAATCATTGGTAGATTGGAAGATTTTTTTCTAATTAGGTCGAATATGTAGTTTGTGAAAAAATAATCATTGTGACCATTTCTTAGAAAAGCGATATCAAATATTCAACGATAAAGGTCAGTTACGGGAAAGTCCCTTTACTTTCCAGCCAATAATACTCAAGATGCTGTCATAAAAGAGTTTTCTCATTGGTCAGCCAACACAGTTTCATTTTCATAAAGGAAGTGTTACATGTTCAGTCGCGCACTCTGAAAAAGTACAAACACAGACTAAGGGTGTGAGGTAAGCTTCAAGATGATTTAATCTTTGATTTACTTTTGGGCCTCTGTCGTTAATTTGGGCGGGAAACAAATGATTCTCCGTTCAGGAGAAGAGCAGCAAACTGTAAATTTGCGCAGCTAGGCTATGTTTGTAGATTTCTGTCTATCCATGCATAGGTATTAGCTTCAATGTTGTGAAAAAGTTTTTGGCGGAAATATTTAGCGATAATTACGGTAATGTTGCCATAATGTTCTCCGTAGGAAAAACTCATTGAGCGTAATATCCACACTGGTTCACTGAGACGTTTTCAGTATTTTTGCGCGAACTATCTGAAATTTTTTGTGAAAACACGAGCTTGTTTCAATAATTTTGAATCGACGTTGAGTGTTACTCGTCCGTTAGATTTAGGCGCCAAAATTTGTAGTCCTCTCACCATTCTAACGGATTTATCTATTTCTGTTATGAAGATTTACGAAAAGATGGTTTCTTCAATATGTCAACGTCTCCTCGACAAATAATGGGAACTGTATGAAGTTTATTAGTTCGAGGGCGTGAGGGCTTTGTTTGGTCGAGTTCGTTTTCAAACATAAGGTTTCAGAAGATACAAAGAAAGGTTATATGCACTGATCAATTGGTAGCTTTGACATCCACCCCAGGCAACCCATGGGCATTCGACTGTTGTGTGTTCCGGGGGGTGGGGGCGGAAACTTGAACCTTGTCTGGCTGGGGTGGGGAATTAGAATCGGAAGTGAAACGTTTTTCTAATGAAATACACGTGGTTTCTCTTTTAATATGGAAGTGGTTAGAAGATAAAGAGTTCAAATTCACGAGCTAATGGCTCAGAAGAGAAGATTTACAAGGTCTAAGTTTTAAAGCTTGTCAATGAGTAGAAAGTCACCGTTGGTGATTCCGTCTTTCACAAGAAAATTGACTATCAGATTTGGCCTTCGAGGTTCCTAAGCACCATGAAGTCATTTTGTTTACTTTTGCATAGGTCATATATTCATAGACAGTAATTCATATGAGGCTCTATAACGATAGATTTAGTTTTATTTGTTTAAAAAAGGGCTAAAAGCTGCTTATTTTACTGCTATAAGTACTTAAGTACACTGTCTTCGAATTGCAAGTCCGTCTTTCATGCGTCAAAGGTTTTAGCTGAAGTTTAATATAATCATTGTGATCGCAGTAGAAAAAGGATAAAAATCAGCGAAATCAGTTTAGCTTGTGTCACATTTTTAGAGTGTCTTGGGTTACGTTAATCAATAATGCTGAACTAAACCTACAGGGAAAGCTATTTTATAGTTTTACAGACAGTTGTGATAAACTGGGTTCAACTTTTAAGAAGTTGTTGCCTTAATATTTTGCGGTATCCCAACTTACTTCGGATCGTTTTCTTTTCCCAAGTCTTGTACTGTTTCTCCCTTCGTTTATGCCTTTGTTCTTGAATACACCGCAGCTTGTAGTCCTTTTTTAAGCAAATAAAAGTCAATCTATCGTTATGGAGCCTCATATGAATTACTGTCTATGAATATGACCTATGCAAAAGTAAACAAAATGACTTCACGGTGCTTAGGAACCTCGAACTCCCACTTTAGCGCCGTTCAATCTTCATAACAGAAATAGATAAATCAGTCAGAGTGGTTAGAGGACTACAAATTTTGGCGCCTAAATCTAACGAACGAATAACGCTCAGTGTTGATTCAATATTCTTGAAACAAGCTCGTGTTTCCACAAAAAATTTCAGACGTTCGCGCAAAAATAATGCAAACGTCCAGGTAAATCTGTGCAGATATCACGCTTTATAAGTTTTGTCAATCGAGAAAGTTTTCTTGCGTATCAGACATGGCATCATTGCCCTAATTATCGATAAATATTTCCGCCAAATCTACAAACATAGCCTAACTGCGCAAATTTAGAGCTTGCTGCTTTCCTCCTGAACGGAGAATCATTTATTTCCCGCCCAAATGAACGACAGTGACCCAAAAGTAAACCAAAGCTTATATTATCTTGAAGCTTACCTCACTCCCTTAGTCTGTGTTTGTACTTTTTCAGAGTGCGTGACTGAATATATAACACTTCTTTTTATGAAAATGAAACTGAGTTGGCTGACCAATGAGAAAACTCTTTTATTACAGCATCTCGAGTATTATTGGCTGGAAATGAAAGTGACTTTCCCGTAACTGACCTTTATCGTTGAATATTTGATATCGCTTTTCTAAGAAATGATCACAATGATTATTCTCTCAGAAACTTCATATTCGACCTGATTAGAAAAAAATCTTCCAACCCACCAATGATTGATGGACAGTCTCTTGGTTGGAATTTTTGATGAGATCACTGTAGTAGGCTCTCATTCGGAATATTTCAAAATGAAGACAAAATTTGTGTAGACACGAAGTTTAATGCGCTTAAGCCGTCCCAACTGTTCACTTTGAATATTGATTCCATAAGAGTTATTCAGACTCAGTGCCTTAAATCCATAAAGATGTTCAGTGAACAAAATACATATTTGAGGAAAGAGGAGAAAAATAACGAGAGCGAGATCGAGAACAAGGAGTAGAAGTTAAGATCAGACGGAAATATCATACTTTAAACTCAAGTAACTCTACGTTGTTTGCTTCTTCGCCGATTTGAATGTTGGCGCCGAAGCCTCAGAAATATAAACACACGTCATGTCAACTTTTGGTTGGCAAGAAACAAATAAGGGAAATATCCCTTACAAAGTTGTTCATCTTTACATCAAGGGATGATGCAACCTCCTCCGATAGCATGTTTCCAGTCTCGACGGCTGAAAAACTCGTATATTTTAGTAAATGACTGCGACGACAAGGTGCAATATTGCGAGTGTACTCAAGACAAAGGGTTTTAACTTTGAACTTGTCTGAAATTGATATTTTCTGCATGCTACATGTATGATTTCAAGCGAAGCATTCTGTCTAACAAAATAATTGCCAATAGTTTGAATATATTAAGTTGAAGAAAAAAAATTGTTTTCTGGCAGATTTTGTTGTGCGCGTTACATTTGGATAATAAAAGGTCGTGAATTGCTATGTGTCTCTGTCTATTCATTGGCAGCTTGCCCTCTCTAGATCTTTCAGACCTATTTTTCTCGTAACTGGTCACTGAGTGAACGATTAATTTCTTTTGATTTAAGTATCTTCTCAATTATTTTGATTTGTTGACCTCAATATCTTTTTCACTCAATTAGCAAAGGAGACGGATGTCGATCTTCTGGATTAGATTGGAAAGGAGCTCCGATCGTAGCTCTTCAGGGATTACGAACAAACTTGAGTTCTCGTTACCAGATCTTAATTTTAAGCGCCAATGTCAAATAGCATGAGTGGCGGTATTGTTTCAGCGACAAGGAACAGATCCTACCTCCCAAAAAGCCGAATCTGGAGATAAACCTTAACGCTGGTGAGTGATTTTGTGCTTGGCTACTACCACTGGACATCATTAAGGTTTTAAAACAATTTCCCACTGTCAATACTAACTGGCCTTTACCGTTAGTCCAATCAGACTCGATGGATTCATCCATTGATTTTTATTTTTCAATGTTTTGACCTACACTCCTATGCGAAACTTGGGGAGCCTCTTTCGTTTATCAAATTTCAGCCTTATTTCAGGATTGCCTTTACATTAAGTCACCCCAGAAATAGGACATAACGTGGGTTCAATAAAATTCAAATACTGTCTGTGCAATAAAATACAAATACTGTCTGTGCAATAAAATACAAATACTCTCTGCGCAATCAAATTCAAATACTGTCCGTACAATAAAATTCAAATAATGTCTGCGCAATAAAATACAAATACTCTCTGTGCAATGAAATACAAATACTGTCTGTGCAATGAAATTCAAATACTGTCTGTGCAATAAAATTCAAATACATGTCTGTGCAATAAAATTCAAATACTGTCTGTGCAATAAAATTCAAATACTGTCTGTGCAATAAAATTCAAATACTGTCTGTGCAATAAAATCCAAATACTGTCTGTGCAGTACTTCACACTTATTAAACCTGATATTTGACTGTCAAGTTTCCTTAATTTTTGTTTCAGTGTCCTTGAGCTTCACGAGCAACCCTACCAAGTAACAGTTGACATGCATTTAAACTGTAGAGTCCTCGCCAGAGAAATAATAAGGAAATCTGTGTCGTTTTAACAAAACCATCAGGGATCAGATACTTTTTCTTGGCAGTTTAGGGGAACGAAACTTGGAAAGGGAAGGAAGAGATGAAGAAAGACTGAACGCCGGCTCGCAAGGATGGTGAGAGCTTGGGAAACTTGTTTAAAACTCGGCACTAATTAGGAGCGTGTCGTGAGGTGAAGAAACTTTTTTAAAAATTAAAATAGCCATGCTCTGACGCATTTGGTCTCAAAATCCAGTAATCCACGGTGATACAGTCTAGCATTGTCTCGATAACTGAAAAAACATGGTTGTGGTCACATAAGGTCTTTTGTAAGAGCGAAGCAATTCCATAACGAATCGGAACTTTGCTCGTTCTCACAATATTAATTTTTGATAGAGCTATCGAAAGACTTAAAGTAGGAGTAATAAAGAAACGGGACTATTTTGTAACAAATGCTATTTGTATTTCGTGAATAACTTATGTCGCTCAACTTACATACTTTAAAATGTCCTTTCTGTACCACCGAGATGAATACTAAAAATTAGATGTTTTGAGCAACACATGGCAATCATTTCTACTCTAAAGTATAAGTGTTGTAACGCCTGATGACTGAGTAACTTCAAAGCTCACAAACTGAAAAGATAAAGAAAAAAAACTACCCGAACGATTCTCTAAAACATGTCTTTACCATATTTTAGTTGCCTCTACCTATTTTGTTGTAGTTCAACTTATAACCCAGCTTATTCTCAACGCATTTGATATAAACAGTCTCCTTGTGTTTAGGCTCTTCAATCCACTTAACGCGGAGATCTTTTCCGCCATTCCGTCGAAAATGGCGCTTAATAAAGTGGTCAATTTCTTGATCGCCACACTTGTGTTGTGTAAGTCTCACATGGACATCTATGGCTAGGCCAAGGTAAAGGTATATGACTGCCTTTTGTCCTCTTCTCTTGACTCCTATAACGTAGATGCCTTCCTCATGTGGCATCTTATTGGCATCCGTGTAGCGTACCCACGACCTTCCGTTGATAAGCTTTTCGCAGACTTTGTCAGCCATCTGTTCAAAAACAATGGACCAGATTATTATCTAACAATCACAGTCAATTTGTTTTCTTACACACTTCACATTCAGACGTTTACTTTTCCACGAAATATTTACGCTTGAACGAACACTTTCCGAGAAATATCCAACAACAAAGGCTGTTGTGTCGACAGAATTATATTTCAGCCAGACAAATAAACAAGAAGGAAAACTAGAATACATAATTTGATAAAAGGAGTGAAAAAAAAACCTTGACTTCTAAGGAAGAGAAATACAATTGACAGTGTTATTTCTGAACTGAACAAACAATGGCGCGGCGAAATCTTTGAACGACCCGATCAAGGAAGAAAGATGGCCGCAAAATGCGTGTTCAACCTTAGATTTTCTCACTGAAGTGGAAGCAACATATGGTAACAATATTCCGTACATTTCGATTTTATTCTGCTGTTGCCGCTCTGCATGTGGATCTTTCGTGACCGGCCGACCTCGATCGACTGCGTTATGTTTTATTTGTCCGCATAAAAACTCTCAAAGAAGCTGCTTACCTCGAAATCTGTAGACTTGATTGAGCTTTTAAGATTTTTCAGCAATTCAAATTTGCCGCGTCTGCTGGAGTATTTATAAGGGCCCAAGTGCTATTTTTGGCTGATTACAGTCCCTTACAAATTAGTTTATCTTTGGATGCAGGTGATGGCACGGCAGATTTTTCTCAGGAAATGATTCAACTGCCTCCGATAGCATGTTTTCAGTCTCAGAGGCTGGAAAAAGGAGGTCCCATCGTAGCTCTTCAGGGATTACAAGCAAACTTGAGTTCACGTTACCAAATCTTAACTTAAGTACCAATGTCAAATAGCGTGAACGGCGGTATAGATTGTTTCAGCGACAAGGAATGGATCTTTCAAAGAGTTCAATCTGGGGATCAACTTTTATGCTGGCCAGTGATTTTATGCTTGGCAACTTAACACTAGACATCGGTAAGGTTTTAAAACAATTCAGTTCCCGCAGTCAATACTAAATAGCCTTTGTCGTTAGTCCAGTTAGACTCGAAGGATTCATCCATTGATTTTTATTTTTCAGTGTTTGACGCTCAAGCAATATTTTAAGATGTTTATTCCCGATTGGAAACAAGAAAAGGTTATTTCCCAAGGTTTTTGTCCCTAATCAAAATTTTCGTCCATAAATAACCAGTGTTACGAGTTTATACAAGTTACCAATGTAAATGAAAATAAAATTTTCGAAAAATTCGCATGGCATCACAGTTAAATCAAAAACGCGACGAAACTATCGCCCGCGTAGGCCAACTGTGCTGAGCCAAAGGAACTTCCAACACGCGTGCAGTCATTGGGAACAACTGCCTCTTTTCCGCTACAGAATATTGATAGACCATGAAGAATCTACTGTAAAATCAGTAGAGAAACTTATGTCATGTCACCCGCGAAAACACGAGTTCCCATCATGCCTTTTACCCTGACAGCAGAAGACTCATCCTATGCCAACGATGGCGGTATATCAAAGCTTAAGAACTATATTAGGTTTAAAACCATTTTCGAGATCTTTGTTCTTCTCTCAATCGAGTTTATTAAAGAGAAATTTTCGCAAACAACTTCAGATCGGCAATTATGGGGAATGTATCGTGACACGAAGGTACTTAAGCAGTTTGTATGCTAGTGGAGTTGGTGAGGAGCGGTCTGGAGTTCCAGTGATTGATTTGAGAAGTGACACAGTGACTAGACCCACTGATGAAATGAGGGCTGCAATGTCTACCGCACAAGTTGGCGACGATGTCTATGGAGAAGATCCGACAGTGAATGGTTTGTATTTTATTTTCATTTTATTTTTCTAATGGAGAGAATGACTTTATATGGCGGCTTGAGTAGAACGTAGCTTGGGGTTAGGATTAGGTAAGGCCGATTACCGGACAAATATTCGGTAAATTTCTGGATTTGACAAGCAAAAGCTTGGCCGGGTCGGACAATCTCGCCATAAATGTCGGATATAATGAGGAAGTTATTTAAGTTGCAGCAGGCAGCCGAGATATGGAACGGTCGATTTGTTATGTTTTCTGTTTCCATAATCTGAACATCTACTCAAGCGTGCAGCACGTCAGCAAAAAGTGTATCCATGTGGTAACGAACCCGTATGTGACCTTTGACAGGGCAACAGAACAGCGGGATCAGTTTTGTGAAATCTCGATCGTCCAAGGGAAAACTACTTGTCCAATTTGTTTGACTTCAACAAGAGTCCAACCTAACATTTACGTGTGTGTCGGTGCTATAGCCACTTTGTCATGCTCTACTTTCCTCTTTTTTCCCATTAGCATCCTCTCAGATATCCACCCAATTTTTCTTTGGTGCCCATAATTCTCTTAGGTCAACAGCTCTACTAACAGACACTTTTTCCAATTTCCAAGGGTGTCCACTCACGAGATAGTATCAAAATAGTTGAGTGCCGCACATCATGTAATAGATCTAATTATGCAACAAGACCTCCACAGGAAGTGAAATTTTTTTAGAAAGGGTCTCAAAGTAAATTTCAATCAGTTTTCAAGTCTCTAATGTTGTTGTTATTGTTCTTCTCCTCCATCTAATGAAATCTCTGTCTGCCGAGCAAGTAAACTGCCTTCCCTCCCTCCTCACACATTATGTGTCAGTGAAATATTCTGAAAAACATTTAAAGAAATGTTATACTCACTTTGTCTGGCTGCATGGCGGCGCATTTTGTAGGCTAAAATGGAGATTAAAGATGTTGAAGTGTGTCAAAATATGTTAATAGATTCCTCTCTCTAGAATTCAAATTCCACATGCTGATAAAAAAATTTTTTGTCCAACCAGACTGACCTCTTGGTCCTTAGTCAGACAAAAGACCACCTTTTTATCAAAAATTATTTGCAGGCTTTTGATGCTCCATTCTAGTCCATGAATCATACCTACACTTTATGAGAACTATTGATTGTGGCCTTTATAGAAAAACATTTTATTTAAACATTTATGACACTGATTCTATTGAACCCATTTGGTGACAGCTGTGTTACTGCTCTTTTAGGCTTTTCATTTAAATTTAATTTGATATATTTTATTTATCTTGTTAGTGAGCAGGGTATTGAACAAGTAGTTCAGATTTGATTCTGGCTTGAGATGTTATTGTATTTGCATGCAAGTGCATGATGTGCCTTTATAAAAGTTGATAGTTAGACTGATCCTAAATGGTTACTTGTAATGGTGGTTGGGTAACATACAAGACACTTGCATGTAAATGTATATACTTTGATAGTTCTCTAAAAGTAAGTATTAAATAGTACTATAGATAATAGATGATGGTCGCCATCATTTAAAACAGTCTCTGTGTAGGTTCTCAGGAATTTTTTTTCATTTTTTCATTAGAACTACAGGCCAAGGCAGCAGATCTGACTGGTAAAGAAGCTGCCCTATTTGTACCCAGTGGAACAATGGGGAATTTGATATCAGGTAATTTTTTAACAAGTTTACTATTTACCAGCTTATTTATTTATGGAGCAGACCTGTTTTGGAAATGAGTTTATGCAGGAAAACAGTTTTGTTGCTTTGGAAATTTTGTACGATATTAACCTAAACCTTTTGGATGATCAGGCTTTTGACATTAAACAGACCTCTCCCAAAATTGTTTTTTAAAATAGCAGTAACAAGGCCAATGGCTTAGCAAAAGCCAATACAACTGAAGGGAGGATTGTGTACTTTTGGTATTAGTGTCACCTTCACCTGGCAAATTTGTTAATTATTGATAACTACATGTAGGGTAAATATTATTTTTGTCATAACCTCATCTTTCAGTAATGGGGCACTGTCCTGGTCGAGGAGATGAGATGCTTGTTGGTGACATGGCTCACATCATATTATGGGAGCAGGGTGGAGTCGCACAATTGGCTGGTGTTCATTCAAGGCAGGTGAACACTAATGTTGATGGTACATTGGACTTGGCAGACGTAGAGAAAAAAGTGCGTTCACAAGGAAATGCACATCTGCCATCTAGCCGTTTGATTTGTGTTGAACAGACACATAATGCTAGCGGAGGCAGGGTGTTGTCATTGAAATATTTACAAAAGGTATAATCAGCATTACGATTCTATCTTTTTTAATTGTAGTTAAGAAAAAGGTGGGATTTTATGTTGTTTCAAGTGAATCTTCTCAACTTTTACAGTATCATACAATAGTTTACCATAACTGTTTTGTACCTTTAAGAAACTGGAACATGATTTTCTTCTATAATTAAAGAGACAGTGAGGAGAGGCATCAATTGTCAATTTACTTATCCCAGTACTTCTTTCTTTTTATATGCAAAAAATCTGCAGATGAGAAAGCACTCTGAATTTATAATAGTAAGCATTGAAAGAATTAATTTTGAATTTCACGTTGATGGTTAGGATAGAATTTTCCTTTTATTATTAGACAGTAGTCTGTAACAGGGTGAGGTAAAAGGTACATACTGTATAATGGAAGTTACGAATAGACTCATACATGGAAATCAAATAGGGTTGTTGTCCAAGTAGCCTGTAGAGGTGCTCGCTTTCCACAACTGCCATCTTAAAGAGAGTTTTGATGGTTTTATTAGGCACACTGATTGATGTATAGCAAAGGAATTTTAACCCTTTAAACCCTAAGAGTGACCAGCTTCTAATTTCTCCTTCCAAAATCACCCCTGAATCAAACATTGAGGTCACAAGAATCAAGGAAATGAAAAAGCTCCTGATTGTTAAACAAATTCTCCTTGTCAGGGCCTTAGGAATTGTACAGAGAACAGTGTGGAAAATGTGTGTACTGATGTTAGGGTGTAAAGGGTTCACCTGTAGCAGCAGTACTCTTGAGAGAGGGAGGCTCATTCTCAACCTACATTACCACTTTCAATGAATCAACCTGAATAATTATGTTATCAGCTAAAAGATGTTGCTGCAAAACACAACCTTAAGGTTCATATGGATGGTGCAAGACTCTTCAATGCTGCTACAGCCCTTGGTGTTCCTGTGGCACAGGTCACTAAGCATGTTGATTCTGTCACTTTCTGTCTTTCAAAGGTAACAATATATTCTGTTGGTGAATGTTGTTTTGTTTTGCATGAATTTTCTAAATACAAGGTTTGATTGCTCCACGGTGATTACAATTTTTTGTCTTCTTGAAGTCATGAAGTGTTCATTTTATTCTGCAATACTGCAACTATATTGTACATTGCAGTGTTTGATTTAGGTGAGTGAAGAAAGAAAATGAATCTAATAACAAATTTACTTTCTTTATATCCCAGAGACATGTACCTCCATTCTTGGATTACAGATGGGTTCTTGGTTTTTTAAGATATATGACAGGATTTCACCATTTCCCTCACTTGCTGATTGTTGAGTTAGCCCCTTTAAACTCCCACAATCCAGTTAGTGCATGTATTTCCCTCTATGTACTTTTTGCTATAATATAAATTTCCTTGTAACTTAGAAAAGAGAATTTGATCTCACATTCAAAGTAACACCCTCAATTTGTTTTCATTACCTGTTTGTAAGATGGCATATTGGAATTACAAGGTTGCATTATTTGTCAATCACATCTGAGAGTTTTAAGGTTTATGCAATGAAAGGTTGTTTAGTTCTAATTTTGTTTACATTTCATGTAGGGTCTGGGGGCTCCTGTTGGCTCAGTAATAACTGGAGATAAAGATTTCATTTCAAGGTAAAGCATCAAACATGATAGTAACTGAACTTTTACTGAAAGGAAAAATTCCAAGTGATGAAGATGAGTGCATGATGTGGTACTAAAGAGCCTAGAACTCCTTTTTGATAAACTAGCTAAGTTAAACTAGTCATATCCCGCTCCAAATTACTTTATATTCACCCAGTGAAATGAAGAATTAAAGAATTTGATGAGAATTCAGGAATTAGTGAAGACCTTGGATTGCAGTCAGTCTCTTAACTTCAAAACATGTTCCTATTCTATCAGAGAGGAAATAATTTTTCTTTTATATTTTTTATTCAGCTGTATTTATCAATGAATCTGGTGTCATTGGTGATGAGAGGAGTTGGTTTTAAATGTCGTTGTAGCTTTTTATTTGCACTAGTTGCATGTCATGCTATAAAGGAAAAAATTACACATGTACCCAAAAAAAAAGGTTCTAAATTTGACAAAAGTCACCAAATTCATTTAACAGGTGCCTGCGTCACAGGAAAGTTCTTGGGGGTGGAATGAGACAAGCTGGTGTATTAGCTGCTGCAGGGATTTATGCATTAGATAACATAGTTCCAAAACTTAAAAGAGACCATGCTAATGCACAGATTTTTGCTAAAGGTCAGTATTGTATTTCATCTTCCAAAGCCCCTGGGGTAACTTTTAAGCCCTGCAAGTCTCACACTACCCAGACTGCCATAATGGCCGAAAATCAAGTCAACCAACCTCCTCCCCCGATCCCGCATTTTTTTAAAGTTTCTATTCTACAAAAGCGCGCACTGGGCGTTATGGACCATCTAATGGAAGTTTTCGAGAAATCAGTTCAGATTTACCATCCTTATCATTTCTGTTTCTACAGGAATTCACGAAATGAAAGATCTTGGACTGGATGTAGATCTTAAGAGCGTGGAGACCAACATGGTGTACTTCAGTGTCAACCATCCCACAATCTCACCCATAGAACTTTCCAAACGCATGCTCATGGTATCTGATGACGAACCAACGGAAACAAGAATAGCAGTTAGAATTTTGACCGCTCGAAAAGGAACAATACGAGTGGTTCTTCATCACCAGGTGTCTGAGGATGATGTTTATGTGACTTTACAAAAAATGAAGTACATTTTAACCTCGTGATGCGTGATGCGTGATGCGTGATGCCTAGGGCGAAACGCATTCAAAAATGACAAAAGAGAGATATATGTCCGCGTGAGTCACATACTCCATAAATCGCCACCTTTGGAGAATTGAGGTGTAAGTCGTTTACTAGCAAAACGGAAATAACCAGGAAGTATGATGAACTTGGGAAGTTGGTGGTTTGACTTTAGTGTGTAATGCTTTTCACGTTTTTGCTCACCCTTTTTCAAGGGTTAAGGGAGAGTACGCAGGGGCGTCCAGTATTGGCGCAGTATTGGCGAACATACATCAACTTTATATAGAGGTATCTATGGCAATCCCGCTTTATCATTAAGTAATCATTCTCCTTGTTGAGATAACTTCTTCTGAAACCAGATGGGCTCAGATAATTCGAGACGATTCAACAAACCCAGTAAACCATCCTGGAGCGATGAAGTATGAAATAATAATTAAAATAAGAAAGGTTGAGCTAATCTCGCGAGTCGTCCCTGCAAGTGACGAGAGCAAAGAAATCATCGATAAGCAATTACTGGTAACACACGATACGGGGTAAGCAATACCCAACTGCAGTATAAACTTCAATGCGAAAGTGCATTTGGAGCTTCAACTTAGTTAATGCAACTACTAAAATATTACCTCAAATGTATAAAAAAAAACATTCCCTTACACTGAACGCTCGGAAAATGTTTTTTTAAGATACGAAAGAGGAAGTTTTGTTGGGTAAAAACGTACACATAATATTTAGAAATTCAATCACATGGCAGTTTTCAACAGTAAAAAAGATGTACCAGAAAGTAAAACTGCGCAGCTGTAGTTAAATCTTAAGCGGGTATCAATTTCTTACTGCCATTGCGTCGTGGAGGTTATATTAATAAGCACCTTAAGCAATCAGGAATGCAACATCGAGGAAAAGTCGATTAGAAAATAACTTATTTTCAGTTAGAATTCCGCGATTGACTGAGTGTGTTTACCGTCACATTTCAACTTCAGCATAACACACATATGAGAAGTGTTGAGTTCCAAATGAAAACTTCAATAATTTGCAGTCAGGGTTCTGTTTTCAGACCGCACAAATTTCGGTTACTTCGCGTCATTGTTTAACAGAGGACTACTGAAAAATGTACAAGGTTTCAAAACACACGTGCCGAGCTATAGTTTCGCAACGTCCTCGTTATTGGATTCTCCGAGGCACTTATGTATTCTAACAACCAGGATTATTTTGTCTCTCAAATGTGTTACATGAATTTATTCGAATTAAAACCAGTTGCATATCATGCAACAATTTTGTAAGACGTAATATTGTACTTGCTATAAAATGTCTTGGCAACGACAGGAATGTTCTGATGAGAAATCTCTTGCTCTAAAAATTTCCTTTAAACATTTCAATGTCCTCTCTTGATTTTGGCAGGAGTTTATTTGGAAAGGCAAACATTAACTGGCTCCCACAATTAAGGTTTTTCAGACATAATGCAAGATGTGCATTTCTGTTTAATTAATGTTAAAGGAGGTAGTTTTTACGGAATGCTGGATATAGAAGTTAATTGGCAGTCAGTTTTCGGATCAATATAATATAGAAAATCTAACTGCGATCAATATTAGTATCTGGGCAACTGCCCACCTACCCCTCCCCTAACTCAACAACAGTCAATTGACAGTAAGATCCCCCCTACCGTCAAGTAATAAATAGTCATTAGTTCCTAAAATGCATTTTGTGTACAACAGGCCAAGATTTGGTGCACGTGAAATGAGTTACAAAATAGGGAAGGAGTCATTGACGGCGCCAAACAGAATAGCTAAAGGAGTGATCTTTATTTTTACTCAGTGAGCTCTAAAAAATTTTAATTGGACTTACAAAGATTTAAATCAGCTTCGCTTATACAAAACAGTCACGCTATGCTAGGTTTTATGACGAAAAAAGCGACCTAATACTGAGACCCACAAGCTGCAAAGGGTGAAGCTTGATGCCAGTCAGTGATGCCTCAACCAGGTTTAAAAAGTGCTGCCGCATTGGATGATTGAGTACTTTTGTAGCTTGTTCAACGAGCATCAGGTTAGCCTGGTCAACTTTTCGTCTGGAACTTAGGCACCGATCACATACTTAAGAAAAAGAATGGCAAGGACTCCAAATATGGATGGAACGTACATCGCTGTGGATCCAGATGTTGTAGGAGACATTGTAGTCCCAATCCCGGGTGGTGTGAACTGGAAAGTGTATTCCATTGCCCCTTTCTGAGAGTGCGGATCAAAGCCGTCATTTTCCGTAACGTCCTTGGTGTCGTGATAAGCCCATATAATGTACATTTTCTTCGTCTACGGAAAGAAAAATAAAAATGGAGTTGATGAAAGTGACGGGAAATGTTAGCTCCTTTCTTCGATTACGGGCACTTTTCTCAAACACTTCGAAACAAAATAATCCAAATGAGGTACCATATCATTAAATATCTTAAATGGATGGGAACAAACCAACTGACTAAATTAGAGGCAATGTCGGGTAGTTGAAGATGGGGCTACTGAGAAACAATTTGAACCGATGGCGTGAAGGGAACTCGAGCTTTACAGAGTTCCTTTCCTTTCCTTCTTTCCTGGCCAATTGCAGCCAGTTCGATTCAAAATTTCTAGCACCCATGCTATGATCACCTCGCGCAGGGTATGATACAATTCTTGACCAGTGAAGGTGCGAAAGTCTCTCCGATAACCCGAGCAATTAAACTAGAAGCTGAAAATGCTACAGAACCGTTATTTCGAGGTCGCTATCCATGTCACCAGTGTCCCTCTTACGCTTGAATGACAACATTGTGTAGCCATCCCGTTGCTCATGGCCCATCATTACGAAGTCCTGCTGGCTATCTCTTGGAGGTTTGGAGGTGGTTTTCGTCATGTAATCCTAACAAAACAGGAAATATATCATGAAAAAAAGCAATTTTCTTTTGATACTATTAAAAGAACTTCTGATAGGCAACCGTTACTGGTATATGGAGCAGAATACACTTGAACACGTTTAAGGTGCCTTACCCCAATATATCCTGTACCGCCGGTTCTTACTCCGCCAATCATCACATCGTAACCGTTCATTCCTCCAACATTATTGGACACGCCAAAGGCAACCCAACCTTCTGCTTTCACCACGATCTTGAAGTAAAACATGTCCATGTTTTTATCGTATTTCCAGTACAGCCTGTAGTTGTCATTTATTTTCACCATGACGTAATCGATGAAAGTGTAGGCCTCTGCACCCTTTGCAGTATGTTTCATGAATGTTCCATTCGCGGTATGATTGACATCGTACATTTTATGATATGCCCAGATGAGGTACATCATACCTGGCTAGAAATTCCAAAGTGAAAAAAACAGTTGATCAGATTTTAAGTGAGGAACCCAAACTGCGCACTCTAACTGCATTGATCTAATATGTTCCCCTTCGACAGCTCGTTATTCCATTTTCAGTTATTGTGACAACGCTTATGTTACGATATGCCTAGACAGGATACACCATACATCCGGCTGAAACACCCTTTTCATTCCCATGCTCATTTTTTTAGGTTATGCATTTATATTGCAAAAAAAATTACCAACTAATCAAGTCTAGGAATAGAAAAAATGACGCATCAAATGTTAAATAACTGTCGCACATTGTCCTCCTTATTCCTAAGTGTTTTTGGACTCGGCTAAGTCTGGACCCTACCCATACTACAAGTAAATTTTTTTGAGTAGTACTATGCACTCACAGCGAGGCTCGTTATCAATTAGATTTTCTCTGCCTGGTGACGAGGCTCAAATCGAGGCAAGAGGTAAGTTTTTTTGTCTACTTTTTCCCTTCAACCAAACAACCCAAACAATTGAAATGAACTGAGCTATCTTGCATGAAGTTATTTTTGTATTTCACGTGAATTAATCTCCGCGGTGTTTAATGAACTGTTATCGATTGTCTAAAGAAACTCATATCTCTCTTGATTAACGAAGGCCAACTTACGTTATCAACTCAGTTGATAACAGTAAATTACCCTGCTCTACTCTCCCGTTGACGCAGCACCACAGTTTCTTTAGAAGCTTTCCCCTCTTTTCATTTTTTCTTGATTACCGTTGTACTATGCTCTGCCCATTCAGATGAGGCAGCCTGGGACTACACTAGACACATTCAAAAGGAGCCTCAAGACCCTTCTTTTTAGACAAGCTTTTTATCGTGTTTTGTAACTTTTTATTTATTTTTATTTATTTTTAAAATTGTAAAGCGCCATAGAGCTTTTAGGATATGGCGCTCTAAAAATTTATATATTATATTTTATTATACTATTGCATATGCGTTTTCTTTAGTGTTTGAGACATATTTTGTGTTTGTAATTTTAATTTTACTGAGCCCCAGGGTGCGAAGAACACTGTCTCAAATAATAGGAGTGCTTAAATATACTTTACAGTACCATAATTCATAGTGATTTGCATCTCTAAAATGATTTTAGAAAGAAACACGGACCAAAATATAGAGCTCGCAAAAACCTGCATGAGCAAAATAATTTTTTTTCTGCCATAGCCTTTTGTTTGGTCAAGTGCGTGCTATGAATTTCTGTAGCCAATCTCATGTGAAGCGAGGCAAAACCACTCAAAGTAGTCTCTCACTAATTTCGGTCCTGACTCAAAAAAACGGTGGTTCAACGATCTGTTTAGCGCAGATTTGTGTGTGAATGCGATGAATTTTCCTTCTCTTTCTTTTACAGTTCTCCGATTTGATAACCGCTTGACATGTCTGCAACACCTTGCATGTTGTAGATCAAAAAATTGATAGATGGATTGGATATTGGTAAAAAGCCAGGCTGCATATTCAAAGATATCTACTAGAGTATGAACCGAATGATTAAAAGGTGGTTGGCTTAAGAATAGCCATTATCTAAAAATCTGATTTCCCGCCGGCTTTCATCTGCTGGAAGCGAGGCGTGTGACACGCAAATACTGACTAAATAAGCGGTGACTATGCATCGTCATAAGTCTAATATCAACTGTTTGTCCCTGAAGGTCCGATATTAATTGTTGCGTCACTTAATAAGCGGCAATTGTTTTGGAAGTTTGATGTTGGTAGGACGGACAAAGAAGAAGCCCTTAATTTCAATATCACACTTCGCAAATAAGGAAGCTTTGACGTTTCATTCAACTGAAACACTTTTTGATCGTTAAAAGTCTCGAGCCATTTAGCAATTTCGCAAGTTTTTATTCAAAGACAGTTTTTCCCACCATTTCTTGAATCAAAGGGTCTAATTGTCCTGTAGATATTTTGCGATATTATGAGTGTTCAAGTGGACCAAAGGAGTGGTGACAAGAGAAGTTTCGCGAATTGACGTAAAGAGAAGTTTTTGCTATTCTGCACCAGAAATTGAACATGTTAGTCATTTTGGAAGTTGTTACCAATTTATGTTGCATGTCTAAAAAGGATGATATAGAACCCTAAGCAAATATACCTTGAGGGCAAAAATAAACCTATACAATTGAAACAAAAACAAACCTCAATATTTTTACATAGTTATTTACGTCAGTGATGTCTTTCTTTTCTTAATCATCTTTAATAACTACCAAACAGACGTAATGATCACACGATCACAACAAATTTAATCGGCCTTGCATGACTCTAGCCAAAGTATCAAGAATTTCACGCAGTTCAAAAACACGCTCGGTTTTCTCGTCAAGGCAAAGTTTAGGGAGCAAAAACAATGGCAAATGTATAAAATTGTCAACGTTCCCTGGTTGGAAGGAATTCAAGGTGATTTAAACTCTTTGCAAAGAGTAGAAAATTTTTCGAATGAGTAAAGTCCGAACACAGGTTCCTTTTTCAAATATTCACGCTCTACCAATATTCAGCCGGCGGAAATTATCAAAATGGCATGACGTGGCATTGAGTAATTTTAATGATATGCATGTCATTATACTTAGGGAGCGTGTGTCGATAGATTTTGAGTGGAATCTCTATCTATCTCACCTTAATTACTACATCTTGTTCAGCATCACCAGTGTCCCTCTTCCTGTAGAACACCAAGTTTGTGTAGCCGTTCATTTCCGAGGCGCTCATCATCATGTAATTTTGTTCTTTATCTGGCATCGGCATCATATGCCCTGTCGTTAAATAATCCTGTCGATAAAATGATGTGAAATTAAAATGATGTTGCTTCACACAGTCATTTGGGACTAAACTGCTATGAAGTAATAACATGACGGCCTGGCCGGTTTTCTTTTTAGCTTGTTGATGCGAATGACAACAACTAAGAAAGCCTTTTGTGTACTTGCACAAGTAAATATAACAAATTTACATACTTTGTTCTCACGAATAATTTTCTTTGGCCCCGAGAGAAGTAAAATACGGTTAATTTCGGTCATTTAGTAAGTTTAGTAATCACTTGATCACTCTGCAACTAAGAAAAACGCCGAATCTCTTTTTATCATGTTCCCTTTTGTCACCTGCCAACGTAAGTTATGGTTTGGAGAGAAATTGTTTTGTCAACTTGTCAAACGAAAGCAAACCCCATTACCAGTTGAGAGAAAATAGTCCAAAACTTCTTGAGCAATCGTCGTCCCTTTCGAATGATCCTTGAGTCCTAAATCATGATGTTATCGAGTTTCCGAGGCTTTTTTTTTGTTTTGTTTTGTTTTGTAACTCAAGAAAACTGTTACTCTAACATTTCCTGATACAAAATGAAAGTGCTCGACTTGAACTCTAGGTCATAGTTTCTTTTAAGGTAAGACACTCACCTTTGCATAACCGGAATTGTTGGAGAAACCTCCCACCATCACATCATAATTCATCATGTTTCCTTTTTTTTCCGACACACCGAAGCCAACCCAGCCGGTTGCGTTCACGGTGACGTTAAAATGAAACTCGTCCTTGAGCATGTCGTATTTCCACATCACTTTGTAGTTTTCATTATCGTACGACACCATTTTGTACATTGACTTGTCCCCTTTAGATGGGGAGAAAAAAGTCGCGATCAGCAGAACAACAGGACCGAAAACCTTCATGTTGACTCTTCGGATTCTTCCACGAGAGAATGGCTTCCAAACATACAGCAGGGCCCTATAAACTCGATCATTCCCTCGTATATTAAAAGGTGGTGTCCGTTGAGGTAATTCAACCAATCAGATCGCATTCAGGCATGCCAATCATCCAATTCAACCAATCGTGCCATGTTTAGTGGACTTTAGATTGACATTATTAACGGCTGAAAATAGAATTATAAATTTCCTGTTTGCCAGTTAAATCACATGTTATCCACAGAAAACATTACGAAAACTCGCCAACTGTCTTTTCTTAACTAATGGCTGAGGATAGTCCTTTGGAAAATAGCTGTTATACAATTTCCTCTCAGATTACCCCGATAGCGGGTAACTAATACAGAAATCGAAAGTAACTAAACAGAAATCGAAAGTAACTAAACAGAAATCGAAAGTAACTAATACAGAAATAGTATTCAGTACGCTTTTCCGTTTCTTTGAAAATATATTTATGTTAGTTAGGTAAGCTCAGTTTATGATCATTTTAATAAAGCCAATCTCTCGTATATAACAAGTATACAGGACATAGATTTTCCCACAGTTTAATAAACCTCATGAGGTTTTTGGATATTTATTGCAATGAGGTGTCTCCGTTCGACGGTGACCAATTTTTATTGTCATTGTTATACTACGTGCCAGTATTGCGTGAGTGCAACTTTTTCATTACAATATCGGCCCAGTTTAAGACAATGCAGGTTCCTAAACACGGCTTGTTTTGATGTTAGTCGAGAAACCTCTTAACGACGAGTTTCAAAACAAGCCTTGAAAGGAATTGCTTAAGGTGAATTAGGAAAAAAGTTAGCCGGAGGGGTTTTCATAGACCACAAATTGCAGAATACTAGCGTCAAGTGAGTAGCGCAGACTCAAGCTGAAATCGAGAAAAACACATCCCGCGGTTTTCGTTTATTTGGTTGCTCTGGACTACGGAACAAACAGACTGAACCGATCGGTCAAGATGAATGTCGGAAACACACATTAGCCACCGAAAATACGGACAGACGTAAAAACAAAGAGAACTAAAAAAATATGAGAGAATATAAAGAATGCTCCATTTTAGATCAGGGTCTTGTTCCCTAACTTTTGTTTCGTTGAATCGCTTCTGGTTTATCCCAAAGAAAAGAAAAGTGGTTTAACAAAACCCCACAGCGTTTTGTGGCTGAACCATAATTAATCGTTTTAGCCCTCTGGCTCGAAATTTTCTTCGTCTTCCTTTTTTGGGCATGATTGAGTTACAAAAACGACTTCCGCTGTAGTTACCGCGTGAGTTTGCAATATATCCTGAATTTCTTTTGAATTACTACACTAATTTCACGCGCCTCTTTTGGTGAAAAGCCCAGAATAACTCAAGGTGTTTGTGACTGCCAACAAAATCAGGTTTCAACACACGAACGCTTTAAAATTTAATTACTTTACGGTTGATCGTGATTGCCAAAAGGGGCAAATAATTATAAGTTATTACGAAGTAGAAGGAATAGAAAAACGAAAAACAACAGAGGAAATACAATCGGACAAGAAAAGACACTTACAAACGTTGCGTGACTTGCGAGCACGAAGGACGGAAAAATTAAAAGATGATCGCAGTTAATAAAGGAATCGATGTTAGCCTAATGCACTCTGATATCCCAATGTTCAATTTTTTTCTGAGAAACTTTTACGAATGAAATTAAACAAAGTAGAATAATGCGGAAAAATCTAACAGAATACAAATCGCCGTGAGTGAAAAGAATGCGAAAAACAATAATAAAAATGTGCGTGCAAAAACACAAAAATGTAATTAGGAACGTAAAAGGAAAGAAATCACTAAGTGGGAATGCCGCAGTAACAGTGTTATTGACCAGGAGAAAGTAAAGAATCATTCGCATAAATCGCTCCATATTTTGAGAGGGTATGGATGAGGGTAATTGAAGGCTTACTGAGAATTCGGAGTCCAGGAATGGAAGCCCACTTCAGATAACTGTATCACTGAAGCGTCATTCTTTTTCTTAGCATGACATGATTGAACATTCAAATTGCTTCAAAACTCTGAATTAGGCTCACTCATCAGGAGTCGTGATCCAGAGAACAGTGAGCCAGTGAGGATAGCATTCAAAATCTGCAGACTATTAAACAGTTTCATGCACTGTTATCCGTGTTAGCTAATGCTCGGCGCAGGAAGTCAAGCCATGCTTATCAAGAGGAGAGGGGGCGAGGGATTAATAGATCACCCCTTCCCTTCATAAAAGGAAGACTCGGAGGTTAAAAGAGACTGGGAATGTAAAGGAAAACTGCGGTATAGGAAGCCACAAAGACAATTATGGGGTTCATATCCCTAAACGATTTCGCTTGCAACCAAAAATTATTTCTCGAGCGTAAGTTAGGAACGTTGGACATGATCACGATACCGGAGTCGATTATGCGAGTTTAAGGGAAAAATTCGAATAAAAGACAACCCACGTGTTTAGACTTGTTTTCGGTTCGTACGTGCCTTCGGTCACGACACGGGTTAAGAGGTAAAATGAAACTCGTTCAAAACGTCCAAATCACAAAAAGCCTCAAAATTCGCCCAAAAACAAGCTCGATGGAAGAAATCCTCGAAAAAACTAATTAACGACTTTATGTAATTTACATTGAAATGTAGTATTAGTTTCCAGCCCCTCAAAGTGCTCTTTTCAGGCCGCCCGAATGGGGTCTGTATTTAAGTGGCCATATATGGCCACTTGGTACGCAAAGGGTTAATGGGGGGTGAATTCAGAACAATACAGGTTTGATCTATACCAAAAATATAGTTGTCATCCTAAAATAAGTTTTGAGGAAAACAAACTTACGCAGCACGTTCGATATGTTAGAACGCGGGCCACAAAAACAGCGTTGAGTACATATATTGGACTGAGACCTAACTTGGCTTGTTCTGCCTGGCCTCGACCTCACTCTCTCGTATTCCCTCTTGGGAGAAAGAAAGGGGACCTGCTCGGTGGAAGCCAGGTTGATATGATGTTTTTCAGTTTCAAACAGAGAATTATCCTAGCAGTAAGGGTTCGCACCAATGACAGTTCAACATGCAAAGTCGTCACGTCACAAGTTCTTTCCACGGTTAAGTAACCCCTAACTTCTATAAACTAGACCCAGTCTTCCATCATTGCACAGTATTCGCGCGCACGTGATAGACCGAAGGAAAATGTATAGAAATTATACTGGTAGGGAAACACACTTCGTTATCAAATTATTGAACTTACACAAATCAAATTGCTTATACCTTTCCACTTCTGGGAGGTACCATGAAAGAAATTCTCCCTATTTTAAAAGACTGGACGAGAAGGGGAACTAGTGACAGAAAGATAACATTTGATGCAACACTGACGCGCCAACCAATTCGAAGCTTCAACATCCCCAACACACGGGCATTGGACTGTTGTCCGTGCCCCGGGGGGTTGAGAATTTGGACCTTGCCTGGGTGGTGCGGTAAAGGTGAACCAGCGGAACACGTAAGGAGTCCGCTTTCGTGAGCAAATGGCTTGGAAAATTTCACACCGTGGAATAACGCCTAAGAGCGAAAAACCAGCTAGCTGCACCTAAAAAATTTCCTATATTCAAAAACGTTCGTTTATCACACAAATAATAGTTCAATAAAAATTGTGCTAGGGTGGGGCATTTGAACGCAGATTTTGCTCGGGGTCTGGAATTTAAACAAACCAATCTTCAAAGATTCAAATGCCCGTGGGGCGTGGACTGTTGAAGCTTTGAATTGACCGACGCATAGACTCTCAGTTTAAATTATAAGTAATATGGCAGAAGAATTCAGTGTACCGATATCTGAACCTGGAAGTGCAAGGGTTGAAATATCAGCCATTTTCTTGTTCTCATCCCAGTTTGATGCCATTTGTGATTTCAAACTGTGATTAGGATAACGGAATTGATTTTTTCGTGTTTGTTACACCCGTTAACCCCTTGAGTAACCAAGACAGATTTTCTCCTAACAGTATCAAGAAGAACAGTGGTGAAAATAAAGGAAAATCAAGATGTTGATTCAATACCAAAAATTCTCCAAACTGATATCATAAGAATTGCCACAGAAAGGAGAATTGCTTACAAAATTTTAAGAGTGAAACAGATAAAGAGTGTTTAACAAGGAGTTATGGTAACAAAAGTTGATTTGAACTGTTATTATGAAGGAAGAACTATGCTCAACAGTTTGCGAATAAATGTTGATGCATGAAGATGAAACACTGTTCAAATATTAATAAGATCTTGGTGAACCAATTCGGTCTTTATTTTTACAAGCACTGAGACATCATTGTGTGACTGGGTTGAGATGACAGATTGATTTGGGAAGAGACACACTAAAAAGCAAGCACTCAGCAACTCTTTTGGTTTGGTGCAGAGAAATGTGGAAGTCTCTCAATGCACTAGATAGACCACAGTCATCCAGCTGAATGCTTTTTAAAACAATGGCTGGTTACAAAGCTCAGAGAAGCCCCAGATTCTTTAGTTCTGATAGATAGATAGACGTAGATAGACGTTTATTAATAATACCTTAATAGCAGCTGGAAGCTGAATTACAAAGGTGTACAAATTATATAATCGAACTATACAATAAAATCAAACCTAAAAGGGAACTAATTTACATATGGGCCCATATACAATTGTAATAGATGTCAATTAAAATGTCTTGCGCTTGCTGGAATGAAAGTATCTCTGAACCGATTTGTTTTGAAGGAAACTCTAAATGGTCTGCGTCGTCGTAACTCCCTAAGTTGATCTCGGTTGTCGAAAGGCAGTAAGTGGTACAAACAATCCAAGGGATTGGAGACGATGTTGTTAAAGAATTTTAGGCAAAGGTCTTCCCTCCGATCCCTTAGGGTTTTCAGCTCTGCCATCTGAAGCACTTCTCTATAATGATTATCATAACCGTATATAATTTTCAAGGCTCTCTTTTGGACCCGCTCTAAACTTAAGCTCAAATAATCGGGGAGACTATAATGGTAGACCTGACATCCATAAAGTAAGACGGATTGAATGCAAGCAACATAAAAATTCACTAATTCTGGTGATGGTACCTTAGCTCGCTTTAACTGAGTTAAAAAGTAAAGCCGCTTAGCGGCCTTTTTAATCATCTCAGTAACGTGAGTGTTCCACTTGAGGTTGTCTTGAAAATACACACCCAGTAATTTCACGACACTGAAGGCGCTAACCTTAGAGCCATTAATTTCTATGAGATCGTAGGAAGGAGGGGAGCGCACGAAGGAAACTCTTAGCTCATTACATTTTTTCGGATGAAGTTGAAACGAGTTAAGTGTTGACCAGGTAGCTACTTCGTTTATCATAGACTGAGCATTGCTAGGACCACCCTTGCTTATGATTTCATACACTGTCGTGTCATCTACATATTTTATACAATCACTGGCTGATGGTACTTTCAAATCATTTATCATAACCAAGAATAGCCACGGTCCCAATTTTGTTCCCTGCGGTACTCCTGCTCGGACCGATCCCCACTCTGAGAGACAATCATGTGCAAGTTTGACCCTTTGTTTCCTATCTTTAAGAAAGGCTATTATCCAATTAATGATGTAAGGGTTGATGTTGTAGGTCCTAAATCCTAGAAAGCAGTCAATCTGACAGAGGGGAGAAAATAATCACACTCATTCACAGAACAAGCTGTTTTATTTAGCAGCACTATTACATTTTTAAGAGGAGGTTCATTTGGTCTTCTGTCTGCGAGTCATCACATCAGGAAAAAGACATGAAAAACAAAAGTAAAAGAAGAAAATAAATATGGTGATATCTTTTAAATGTAACCTTCACTTGGAAGGGAAACAATCATGTACAGCAATCATACAGGTAACATGGATTGAACAAGACAAACATACAGTTTGAAAGCTCATGACCCTGAAATAGGGTTCAATTGACTGTTTTGAATTGCCAATATACACACAGATCAAAACCAATAACTAAATACTTTGCTTAATTCAAGTTAGTTTTAAGTTGAGTTTTAAGTTGTTTAAGACTACTTTATACATAGGTTTCCTACAGAAATCTGTCCAAGTTTGTCTAGAAACTCTGCCAAATATTTTCTAAATATCAATGTAACTGAATTCCCCCATAAAAACAATGCATGTGTAATAAAATTGTATGTCACTGAAGTAAACACTTGAATACTTAATGGTGTCTTGATAATGAACATCCAGTCTTATTATTGAACAAAAAAAAATACATCCTTTGCTGCAAGTTTTTCTTTCTTTTTACAGTTTTTAGAATTGAGATCAGAAACACTTAAAAATCAAAATAAAACTTCAAGATGAGTTTATTGCATACATTATGTTTCCTTCACTTGCCTCACAAAAAAAATGCACACCTTACAACATTATTCATTACATGTATTTTAGCAAGAAATCCAAGCAAGGTTAAACTATAAATCCTGAATTAGTGTGAACTACCCTGTACTGGCCCTTGGTATACAGATGTATTGATCTCACCTAATCTTCATCCTCTTCCTCAGCATCAGAGCCACCACCTTGCCCTTTCCTCATGTTCCTTCTCTTCACACGTCCTGGGCGCCCTCCACCATATGGCGAATTCAGTGAGAAATCAATGTGCTTTTGAGAGTCCAGGCGCACAATGTATGATGGGACATTGACAAGCTGTTTGCGCACACTGGAGAGAAGGAAAAAAAATCTCAACTTCATCAATTTAATCCAAGAGCTTGGGACATTTTTCCTTTTTCATTTTCTTATGTACTAGTACAAATTACATTTTCAGATGAACCTAATGGAAGAGTTTCAAAATGTTGCTGACCACTGCAATTACTATGATGCTTGTCTAACCACACTCATTTGAATGGTGCCCTACTAAAGCCATTTCAAAACAAGTGTAAAGAGAAGTCCAGGATTTCTTTGGTCTCCATCACTATATGACTGTTTCAGGAAACTTGCCCAAATTTCTCAAACAATCAGATTCAAAACTAAACCCAATTGTGACTTGGTCATTCACATATCCTGTAGCAGTTTGCTTGTTTTTATTTTAATTTTTCAAACTTCAGTTTTGGTTTTACATAACTCAATCTGACAGTTCTATGCAACTTAGTTAACTTAACCCTTTCCCCCCTAACATCAGTATCCATATTCTCTACATTACTACACATTTCCTACGGTGCTGACAAAGAGAAATTGTTCCATAATCAAAAGCTGCCTTAGTTGGTGATCATTTCCTCTTTTCTCATGACCATAATGTTTGATTCAAGGGTGATATTGTGAGGAGAAATTAGATGCTAGTCATTAGTAGGGGTTTAAAGATTAAGTCAAAATCCTCTTCATTTTCCATGGTTAGGTGCTAGTTGCAAATATCTTGTTCATGTTGTGTAACAAAAACAAGTAATTAAAAGTATTGTTAGTGTTTTATCAAATTAATCTTGTAAAACACTTCAGTACTATCAGCAATTGTTTTTTTTTCAACCATTTGCAGGGTGTAAAATTGTGCCTAATACAGGTGCCAATGTGACTAAATTTTACTCTTTTGTGATCAAATCCTGAAAATTAGTCACCAAATTGGGGACTAGAATGCTTCATCATAACCTTACCCAAAGATATAGCAAGTTAAAAAGATTTGGAAAGGTAAATCCGCAGCAAACTTCCTTGTTAAGTTTGTTTCCTAAACGCAGCATGTGCATCTTCATTGATGACTAGACGCCATCTTGTATTTAGGTGAGCTTGATGGTTGTAAATCATCCATCCTAGTGTGCACTTTGTGGCACATAAAAGATCTTTTTCCTAACTTAATTTTGGAGGGTTTATCTAGAATGCTGACAGCAAAAAAAAAGGTTTTGTTTGTCTTTAAAAATGGCGACCACTTTTTTTTCGAATTGGCTACCACTTTGAAAAATTTTGGGGGCCAAGTGGCTATCAGAAAAAAAAATTAATTTCATTCCCTAAGTTGATAAGTGTTGGCAATACATGACCTAAGCCAGACAAAAATTTCCAATTTCAGCTCCAAAATAAAGTTCTCAATGAATTGTTGCAACTTGTATAAACTGGAAAAATTGAACACATTGACATACAATTGCTCTTTTAATTAAATTGTTATACTGGTATGAAGAAGTTAAACGAGACTATTTAATCACAGATGCACATAGGTCATGAAGCAGAGAGTAAGACTCTCACTATTTACTCTGCTCGAACACGTTGACATACATTGCTCTTTTAACTTCTTATACTGGCATGAAGAAGTCCAAAGAGCCTATTTAGCCACAGATGCTTATAGACCATGAAGCAAAGAGTAAGAATCGCACTATTTACTCTGCTCCAACACAATTTGAGTTAGAGCAGAGTGAATCAAAGTGCTTACGGCAGTGTCAGTGTATGTGTCGAAATAGTGTCGACAAAATGTGAACGATAACCCAAGAAAAACGGTGCATAACACAGTTCCCAATTACTTATCACTAAGGAACTCGTCTAAAGTTCATATAGTACCAAGAACTCCTCGTGTGAACTGAAAAAAACTTCAACTCTTTGGTACAGAACAGTTTTCAATGGCGTACGATCGAATTGCAGTTCGTTGAAAAAGCTCGAAAGTTACAACGATCAATCAACCATTACCTCATGCAACTAGATATACAATGGGTAAAAACACACAAAACATCGAATCACTGCGTAGTCACGAACAAAATTAAATTTCTTTACAGCTTACCGTATGTGTCTCTGTCGGATCAACACACGAGCGTGATGAATACTCTTCGCCAAACCAAGCTTAAATACTTGAGTTTGAAGACGCCTCTCCAAGAAATCTTCGATTCGCAGACCCAACACGTAATCGAGCTTCATTCGGGTCTCATCGAGCACGCCAATTCGTACGAGACGACGCAAAAGAGCATTACCTTCGAACAACCTTCTCTGATCTTTCTCCTCCAATGTAAGAAGTTCTCGCGCAGCCTTTCGGATCTTCGCCAAAGTTAACTTCACACGCCATACCTCACGTTTGTTACGAAGCCCATAGTCTCCAATAATTTTTAATTCTTGATTCAGACGCTCTTTCTCGAAGGGACGCCTTGGAGTTGTGTAGGTTTTACTACACACGTTCTTCGGCATCTTGCTGAAGAAAAATTGGCGATCAAAAGGAAGAAGATGGGCGGCCGCAAAGCATTTAACCACGTGTAAGGAGAACGATGAATTACGTGCACCCCCCTCTAGAGTGAACTACTCTAGATACCAGTGACTCTCTATCTCAGGGAATAGAGACTGTCTAACATGTCTAATGGTTATGTGGTAATCGATTTGGACTAATTGTCATGAATTAAAGAAATTACAGCGAAGAATCAAGTTTTGCGTTTGGAGTCTAGCCCAATTTCTATTCATTTCCGTGAGAGCTCTCTTTTTTTTTTTCGCCTACCCATTTTCTCAGAGTTTGGACAGAATTTTGTTTGGAAACAAAAAATTGCCGCTTCAAGACTGTGGAAAAGTTAATTGATAGGTCAGATTGAGTTTCAGCCAATCACGGGAGCATATATAGGACTCCTTGAGATGTCTAATCGTGAAAGTTGTTGGCACCTCTGATGGAGCTGATCAAAATCATGGGTTGTAGAAGGCTAACTAACATGCTATTGCGTTTACGAACAATTCATTTACGCTTTAGGGAAACGCACAAATACCATTGAATAAATGTTGACAAAATTCCTGCTCTCCCTGAATTATTGTTAAAAGTTACAACGAAGGTAATAAACAGCTGCTAACTGAAATGCTTTAGAATATTTAAATGCCTAGTCAATACCTGTTGCAAATAACAGGTTACAAACGGACAATAGGGCAATATTCGTTAAAAAAAAAAAAACAACCTTCATAGATGGCTGTCGAACACGCCTTCCTCACTAACATGTGAGGTGATTTAAACTTTGAAGTTCCATTCACTCAGCTTTGAAAATGGAACTGGGAAATCTGAGCTATGTCGACTCAAACGTTTCGCGGCAAAATTCTTCGAGCACAGCGAAACCTGGTGGTTGTTCTCATGGTATCGTTCTTGGGTGGCATCGCTTACGGTAGGTGAAATAACTTTCCACTAAGGTTTTGATCACGGGACGTTTCTACTTTACCAAAATTTCATATTTTAGTAACACCCTTCAAGACTGAATGTACGAAGAAACTTCTCATCACCAGGCTGTTATCCTTTGAATTGTGGAAAGGGGGCTCTGGGAACGAGTTTGGACTGAAAAAGACCTGTGAACGACTGTTGTTAAGTTGTTATGATCCGAGCATAGTTCCCAAGTCTCCAAATGAGATTGAAGTTCAAGGTGATATTTCAGACGCTTTTCATCGATCGATAAACCTTTGCTGCTTCTCACATTTGAATAATACATGGTAATTCAACCTATTTTTTCGTTAAAATTACGTTAAGATCACCCTCATCCTCACACCTGTCCAAAGGCTTGGTAACTTAGCGTACAGATTGGCTCTTGTGATCCCCAATACAGGAGAATGAGATAAGAGATTGTTCAAGTGTCCCATGAACAGAATAAATACAGTAAATCGACAATTCCTACTCCACACTAATCTCTCCAAGATTTTCCAAACGCGTGGGTATCCCAGGGAGGCGCGGCCTGTCTCTAAAAACTTTCTTCCCTTGCCTCCAAAACACTCTTCACATACAAAAAACAAAGCAACAACCACAACCTTTGCATAATCAACCAAGAGAAGTGCAGCATAAAAGCAAGAAACACCTCTTTGGTCAAACTTCACGATTTCACGGGTGTCGAAAGAATTCCAAATATTTCATTTTGTTTATTTTCATTGCTCTTTGATATTTCGATTTACCGAATTTTAGGCACGTATGTATGGACGTATTTGGTAATCATTCCTCCGTAGCTCTTGCACACAAATAAATACATGAATGAATTAAATAGTTCGACTTCTGACCACATGAACCACTGATATGCATTGGGGGGTGGGGGAGAGTAGCCCTATTTGCTCGATAGGCAGGTACTTCCCCTCATAACATCCACGAGAGAGGTGGTCCGTTATCTACAATATCACTAGTGCTTCTTTTGGAAAAAAAATTAAAATAGAGCAAACGGCGTTTAACTTCCGAGGTTTTCACATGTATCTTTAAATTCACAGGCTTACTTTCCATTTTGAGAAATTCTGCAGTGCTCATTGACTCAAAATCGGCCTGCCTCAGAGATGAATTTTCAGACATCGTGTTGGTAATTGTTTACAACTATCCTTTCTACTCAAGTATTCCAGCGCTCACTGCCCTATACAAGCATGCATTTCCCACGATAATGTTTTGCGGACCGCGAAAGACTAAGGACTACACTGTGGAGGCTTTGTACATTAACAAAGGATACTTCTCCTACACGTGCATGTCACGTGCCATGGAGAAACATCCGGGGTATACAGGATATTTACTTATCAACGATGACGTTTTATTGAACTATTGGAACTTCGTTGGAATGGACCGGGACAAAATCTGGGAAGGGCCGAAGGGAACGATACTACTTTTTAACTACACTCAGCCTGCAAATTGGTATTGGTGGAATTCCACATGGGGAATGAAAACCTGTCAAAAATCTTATGATGAAATCCGGGGTTTGGGCAAGTCCTTGAAAAATGAATGGTTGCCAACTATGATTGATGATAATCACAACGACGCACTGAATGCAAATGCTCCTCCCTGGAGCCCGATATGGGACGTGGAGAGGTCGATAGAACTTTTGAAAGAGAATGGAAATGGAACGTTAAACTGCTACCGCGGTCGCTCAGACATATTTTACATACCCGGTAAATTTTCGGAAGCGTTTCAAACACTCTCCTATATTTTCTACAAGCACCGTTCATTCTTAGAAATTGCAGTTCCTACCATGTGTCGTATGCTTGACAAGGTGGAGAATTTTAAGTTTATCCCTGGGATTTACCTGCCTGGAAAAGCGGGGGAACCCTTGGTTAGAAAGGCTGAGCACTTCTGGAAATCGTACGACGAGAACTTGGCGTTCATTCATCCTTTGAAACTTAACTATGAGCTTGATGGAATTCTAAACTTGGCTTTACTGAGAAACAGGATGTTGAAGTATAGTGACAGCATTAGTAAATGCTAAAGAAAACTGATGTTAAGGTTCTTCCAAAGCAATTGCGCACACGAAATCCAATGACCGATAAAAGGATCGCTAAAATACTTTTCAGAAGACGGATACTGAGGAGTAGGTGCCAGCAACGAGCAATGATGACGATGAAAATACTTTTATTTGAAGATTTTGAGATAGCAGAATAGCACTAGGTATTTACTTGCATTTATTTTGAACGGTATATCTTAACTACAATACATATTTACAATGATAATGCAACACTATAATAAAAAACAATTTTACCCAAGGACGTACAATTAAAGAAAAGTGTCGCGCAGTCCCCGAGCAGAAAATTGTCTTTCAGGTAAAAGTGAAGGCGTATATACATAAATAAGGTCGATTTAAGATCATTTAAAAATTATACGTTTGCTTTAATCTTTTTAAAACCTTCTAAAAATTGACGAAAGATTCTTTTTAAAAGAATTTGAAACTCTAAGAATATTAGATTAAAATGTATCTTCATATTGATCATTCATTTAAAAACATGCGAATAATGTCTTCTGCACAAGACAGTCTTCCGGTAAAGACGGGTCTGTGTTTCGACAAACGGGTTTGTGTTTTAATCCCTCTCATATAAGTAGTAGGGTCTCTAGATTCCACCCCCCCCCCCCCCACCCCGCTCCACCCCACCTTTCCAATTCTCGTGTGCGTGTGCGGGACACCTAAAATTTACAATAAATTAGCTTAGCATGAAGAGAATAGTTATAAATATCAAACAGATTTTGACTCTCTGTGGTCATTTTAATGTCTTCCAGGAAACCAGAGAATTGAAATATAAATACGCTTTAAATTACTCGTTCATAAATAAATCATATATCTTTAAATCGCTTTGAAATTTATATTCGATGACAAAGGATTTGTTTTGCAAACCTTTGTAAACAATTAAATATTTCCTTCAAGAGATAACAACGTGCTTACATGATGTTACAGGTGCGATGTGGTTCCTTAAATTTCTGCTTCTTGCCGAGTCCCACTCTCAATCTTCTCTTTGCAAACTTTTTCCGCCTCCTTTTTCTGCCTTTATATATCAATGCCTCAAGCATATTCGAGAAGATTTTGTCCACTCTGAAATCTATCTTCGCCGACGCCTCGATGTATTCTCCTTCGAGGCGAGACAGCACTGAAACAGCTTCGTACCCTTCACGTGCGGTCACTTCGCGCTCGGTAACATCCGTATCCAACTTGTTGCCAACCAGAATAACAGGCACAACGTTTTCACTGTTACCTCTTAGCACAGATATTTCTTCCATGGTTTTCACAGCTTCTTCAAACGACACTACGTCGTCCACGGCGTAAACGACGATATATGCGTGGCTTGAATTTAAAGCCAAGCTCCTCATTACAGGAAAGGAGTACGAACCTGCAGTGTCCACGATACAAAGTGTAAAGTGCTTCCCGTCCATCGACAGAGAGTGTACATAATAATCATCGACGGTCGGAATGTGTTTTTCTTCAAAAGGTTGATCGAAAAACGATCTCAACAACGCTGTTTTGCCAACACCTCCACTGCCAAGAATTGAGATGCAAAAGTCAAATGGCGGAATTGCAGCATACGATGCGACGTTAGAGGGTACCTCGCCTTGATGGCTTTCTTTCATTTTCTCCAGTTAAAAAAT
This sequence comes from Pocillopora damicornis, assembly GCF_964200805.1. NCBI lineage: Eukaryota > Metazoa > Cnidaria > Anthozoa > Scleractinia > Pocilloporidae > Pocillopora > Pocillopora damicornis. Next base: position 18,875,832 of record NC_142679.1, on the reverse strand, counting down.
TTTAAAACGTTCTTGAAGCGCTATTCATTCATGTTCCTGCTAAGACATCGAGGCTCTGAACTCAGCCTTCATTCGTTTCTCTGGGGAAAAATCTCTCGATTGTCATTTTATAGAACCATATACACGATTAAAATTCATCACGTCTCTAAAAACGGATTTCCGCTAGTTGTTTCACGCCGCCAAAATATGTTGGTGCTCGGTCGCGAAATGTAGCACGATCTACGAGAATTCTTAACATTTTTTCCCTGATATTTTATCGCGTATTTTATTTCATCACGTACTACGAGATTGATATTTTAATTTGCGATTCCAATCTTTGATCAAGGGCATTCTAGTAGGTGCCATTCAATAACACCGTTAGCAAACCCTAACACTAACAGTGGCTTCTTTTTTAAACAGTTGGGACAAATAACTGGAATTATGAAAATGAAATTTCATTCAGAAAACAGGGATACCTGCAAGCCCATCTGGACATTTTTTTAAATATTGATTTAAATGGAACTGCGTACAAAATATTGCTTTCAACGAAAGTCCGGTTTTTCTTAAGTGAAATTTCGCCACAAATTAATTCCACCGAGTTCACCGCAGTTTCCTAATTTCTTTTTGTTAACATCTTACCACCACGATCGTTTTCTGAACGTTGTGCCACTATAAGTATTTTTACTAGCGTTTTGGCTATTTGCTGATAGCATTCTAGTACTAGAGGCTCCTGTCCAGCCCTTTCACCGTGGGTTAATCCTCGATGGGGCTGCAATTGCCTGATTACTGATCTCTAATTTCCCGCTTCAGTGCTCATGAACAACAAATAATGTCTATGCATTCGTCGCAATGGCTTTTGCTTACATTTAATTATTTGTTGTTTCTAAGTTCAAGAGTATACTGGACTAATTGAATATTCTGTTTTGATGTTCAAATGTTGGTCCAACTCTAAGTTCACTGTTGTCTCAATTTATTTATTCATTCATGGGCACTTATCAGGACCGTTACCGCGGCCGGAAAGAATAGTGTTACCTTGCCCTGAAATTATGTCCGCTGATTCTTCCGTGATCGTGACAAGCCCAGTTTTGCGATTTGTACTGTACTATTTTACTTTCCTGTTTTTGTTTGTTTTGACTTTTTTTCTAGGGGGAAGGGGACTTAGCTCTGCAAACAGAGAGGGAGGGCGCCTTCTTTCGTAACACTTAAAATTAACCACTTGCTGTTTTTTTCGAAGCTTTTTCATTTAACTTTTTAGCTGTTAAAAAAAAACCGCAAAATAGAAAAGTTCAAACTCACTCTACAGTTATTGGCAGTGACATCGATAACACACCTGCTTTAAAAATTCATAAAGGGGTGGCGTTTAACTTAACTGACAACCAAAACACAATTGTCAGGCAGCACTGTGCTGCGACACTTAACAAGGAGGAGGATTGATGCAATATGAATTTGTTTATTCAAGAGGCCGAGTTTCGCACTATCGTGAGCCACTATCAAAGTTATATCAGGCATATCACTGCTTACATTTCTGACAAAACAGGGACTGTCAACATTTCGAGAACCTTTCTGATATAATGAGTGATAAAGAGATAGTGGCCTCTAAAACTTGGTAAGGAGTGAAAGAAATCGTTGGTTCTATCTGGCCCTGTTGTCGTTCAGTTCTTTCTCTTATTCTCTTCCTTTCATTCGAAAGATGTTACTCAAATCGAGAGTAAATGAGTGTAACTGTGGAAGTTGTTTCGTATTCACTTTGTTTAAACTAATAAATTTAACGGCAATATACAAAGTAGGGAAAAATCTGATGTGGCTCCGCGGTAAATAATATGTAGAGACTATTATTTCGGCTTGAAACAAACCGAATGTCTGCAATATTTCAGGTGCTCGCTAAAAACAAGGCAGTTTAATTGACTTACAATATTAGCCCAATCGATAAAGCGTAATACTGAATGTTTAAGAGCTAAATCTAATATGTTTAGTATCTTTATATAACTTAATATGGCTTAGTATTGTTACATAACTTATCCCTAACCACTACGATTTTATTAGGTGTTGAAATTCTGTGAGATGGCCTCTCGTTGAGTGTGCATCAGTCTATATATAAAATATTAAGATTTTTCTCGCGATGTTTGCAGCCCGTTGTGATATCCAAAGAAATAATTGTTTTGTTATTTTTATTAACATCGCCATAACGGTCGTCTTGAATATAATCTTCTACCTCGTTGACGACCTCGCCAACTTTTTGTCTTGTCGTCTTCGTTATAATCGTCGTATCGTCATCATTATCGTTGTGTTCTCGGCTCTAATCTTCGTCTCGTCATCGACGTCTTTTCGTCAAAGTCGCTGTCATTCTCCACATAACTATGATCGTAATTGCTCGCCACTAATCTATTGAACATCTTAAGCTTTTGCAAACAGCTTAGCAGCTACATTTTCAATTCTTTCTCTGTACTCCAAATTCTGGTAGTTGCCCTTGGGTACACTATCCATGCCGTATAAGGCTCCCCACCAAGCCGCCGCGATCACTCCTGTGCTGTCACTGTCACCACTGTGAAACATGGCTCGGCTACAAAGCTCCTTCCATGATGCTCCGGCACCAAGAAGAGCGTCGTAAGCAATCATAGGTGCATCGTGGCCGCTGGATCCGCCCCACCCACTAAAACTGACTGATTTGTAAAAGACATCCCGTTCCTTAATGTGAAAGGGCTCTGGAAAAACAGGGTCACCATTACCTTGGAGAATTCCACGAAGTGAGAGATATTTTGTCCAGGCATCAGTGAAGTATGACCAGTGTTTTTTGTTCTGTTCTACATCACGACCAACCTCTTCGATGTACTTTTTGGCCTTAGGCAAAGTGGACAATAATGCTGCACCCCACTCCCTGACAGGTTTTCCTTGGACAGCAAGTGAAGTGAAAAAGGAAGAAGCTAAAGAACCAAGGTAACCTGAAGAAAACAAATTAAAACTTTGAATTACATGTCTATTGAATAAATTAACCCTTTAACCCCTAAGAGTGACCAGCATCTAATTTCTCCCTACAATATAACCCCTGAATCACTTATTAAGGTTAGGAGAATAAAGGAATGATCACCAACAAAAGAAGCTTTTGATCAGTAAAAAAATTCTCCTCATCAGCACCATAGAAATAAAGGACAGTATGGAGAATATACATACTGGTGTTAGGGTGTAAAGGGTTAATAATATCTTTTTCTGACCTTTTGTTGTGAATTACCTTTTGACAAGCTTTTACAGTCAGCATTCACATGGGGCATGAAATATTGTGTGAACTACCTTTTTTTTTTCACTAACCATATATATTTGTAATTAGCTCATCTGTCTAGTACCCTAACTGGTTCTTATTGACCTTATAAAGATAATGAAGATGATGACATATTCAAAAGAGAAGCAATTAGGAATTAGATACCAGTAGGGTGATTGTGCGTCATCCTTCCACTCTCAATACTAACAGCAACAAGATCTTCAAGCTTGTCTGGGGAGTGATACAACAGGCCAATGCACATGGAACGCATAGCTGCACCACATCCTCCCCCCTTAAGGTTAAATGGTATCATATAGCCTTGACTTATAAGAGGTCTCAGTTGTGAGCAGCTTGATGCAGTTGTGCCCCCTGGTGCTCGGCCTCTCATATCTTCCTGTTAAAAGACAGAATTGAATGTGATGAAATTAAGTCTCCTTAATGTGTTCCTTGTGAGAGATATGAGAGCAAAGTGGATAGTGATTGTTTGTTCAAAGGCTAGTTAGTGCTAACCCAAGGTTAAATTTTTAATCTGGGTTTCTTTATTCCTTTATTCAAGAGCCTTTTTGGGACAATTTTCTGTATTCTTTTTAGAGCATCCAATAATCATATTCTAGACAAAAAGAGTTGGACTGAATTTTCTTTTAAAGCTTTCAGATCTGAAATCAGATTTCACATGAACCATCGGTTATCTCAAACCAGCTTTGAACAACCTGGCCCTGATCAAAAGAGACTGGCTAGAGATCTGGCTGGGTTATGGTGCTATCTACTTGGACAAGAAACTTTTCTCTAAAAGTGCCTCTCCCAAACCAGAAGTATAAACGGGTAACAGGAAACTGTTTGAAAGCCTAACGAAAAAAGCAGTGTGTGGGGGAAGCAGGAGAGGTTTGACCCTGCAATAGATCCCATCTAGAGGGAGTAGAAATAATCTTGTACATAAACATAACACATTGTTTGTAAATCCTACTGCAATGCTGTGACAACACAAAAGAGTTCCCTTAAATGAGAGGCAGAAAACGCAAATAGAGGTACTTGATCTTTGATGAGTTTGAGCATCAAGAAATCTATGCACTCAGTAAACCTGCAAATGGAGATGAGATACTTCACTGGAAGCCTAACAAAAAAAAGCAGTGTGTGAGGTTTGACCCTGCAATGGATCCCATCTAGTGGGAGTAGTAATAATCTTGTACCTAAACATAACACATTTTTTGTAAACCCTACTGCAGTGCCATGACAACACAACAGAGTTCCCTTAAGTGAGAGGCTGAAAACTTAAATAGGGATTCTTGATCTTTGATGATTTTGAGCATCAAGAAATCTATGCACTCAGTAAACAAGCAAATGAAGATGAGATACTTAAAAATATTGTTCATTTTTCTTAAAAATAGAATAGGTGATGAAATAAATATTTTTCTGAGGTAATTCTGAAAGATAATGTTAGGTACAGATTCAATGGTTGGATCTGACATTAATTCAATTTCAAAGGTATTCTGCTTACCATGCCAGCTTTGTAATTTGCAGCAAGTTTGAGGAAAAGTTCTTCACGTGTTTTCCAGGGAGACACAAGAGCCTCAGCAGTGGCCAGGTGTAACACAGTGTCGTCGCTCACAATCCAGCCCTTGACGTCAATTTTCTCGAGGCCACCGAGTGTTTGCAACTGTTGATGAATAGCCTCTCCGGAATGACAGAATTCCCACTCGCCATTCTTGTAGCCTAATGCATCCCCTACAGCACTTAAAACCATTGAAGCCCTGAACTGATCCATGGAAGGCATTTTGGACCGATTCGCGTGGATAAATTTACGAGTTAAAAACATTTGAGTTGCGGATGTTTCTCAAAACTTTAATAGGACTGGAACGAGGAAGATTTTAACTGAGTCGGATCCAGGCCATCTCGTCACAATATTAATCACGCGAACGTCTGCAAAAAAACTTTGCCCTTCTTCGTTTCGCTTGATTTCCACAGGTAAATAACCTCCCATATAAAGATGTAACAATAATGAACTTTGCAGATCATCTTAGCCTAGGTGAGTGTTTAATTAATTTTGACGCGGACCAAACTCGGTCAATCGTGCCTGATAGTGGGATAATATATAGGTGTAGTTATCTGAGAGAGATCCCTAGCCTCAACCACATGTTGATACATGTACCAACCACGGTACAACGGTGATCCCGCCTTAACTAAGCATAGGCTAACTAGGCTGCTAATTTCTCGAAATCTTTACTTCTCCTTGCTCATAACCAGCTGTGCTATCGTGGATTTCAATATTTGAAATAAGCCAGTTCTTGAAAACATCTTAGGCATTGCGGAAGTTAGTATCCGAGCAAACAAAGCAAGTTTTATCCATCGAATCAGAAATCTCTTTGTGTACTGCTTCCAAATCTCTACTGATTCTTTCCATCATGTTCTTCAAAACAGAAGAAATAACATGAAAAGTTTCGCTCGCCGGAGCATCTGCTCTTCATGCAAATACAAGAAAGTGTTATTCACCATTTGATACAGCTACAATCCCATGCTCTGATGAACTACATCACGGAACCTACAAACGTAAAATTAGGTGTAAATATCGAGTGTTGTGATTGGAATCCCAAACACGGGACATAGGATGTGCCAGATTTTATGCCGTTTCCGACAATTTTCTCAGACAAGGCATCACTCTCATAACAACTCATCTTAAAAGAGGAAATATGCAGTTATTGTTCAGGATAGTGATCTGTTTCTCTTGGCAGCCACGGACTTTGTGACGGATTATCCGCGTGTTATTTTGCTTTCTCTTTTCCCTTCATTTCCATTTCGACAAGCCATTAAATTGTTAATAAATACTTAAGGAATGGATAGACCTAAAATACATTCTAAAGATAGTTCAATAAGTGTTTTCATACACATTAGCATAAGTACGGGATGGCCCGCAATCAGTTTTTAAACAAGAATGGAATAGATTGTACGGAAGTAGGCATGGACAATGGCTTGACACTCCCAGTATTGAGATAGACTTTTTCAACATGGAATCGCGAAAAAGCCGGAGGAGAAACTATAGGCTTTTGAACAGCATTAGATATGGAGACAGTGATAAGGGATTGTATATAACTTTTCTATGCGATTCTCTTTTCCGATTACCTCGGTGGACCTCTGTTACATGTTAGTCCTACTGTACATAATAATGTTAATGATTTGCGAGAATTCCGCAAAGGATTTTGTGCACATCTTTCCCAACCAAGTATTTTGGAATCATACTTTAAGGCTAATGTTCAGAAGGTCACAAATGCGTTCACAGCTCCAAATCTCGACACAAAGAAACTGCAAACAATAGTCAATCAACGGAACTTTTCCACAGGGGAGCTTCAAACACTCCAGGAGCAAATTTCCGTCTTAGAAAATGAAATTCAGGGTAAGCCCAAAAACTTCGTAGTTCTTCCACCCGAGCCATCGCATGAGATCATTGAAAGGAGTAGTGAAGTCAAAGAAATCATGCAGATGCTTTGTGACCTCCAAAACGGAAGTGACGATGATTCTGTTGTAACCGTGTTTGTCACTGGAAATCCAGAATGTGGAAAAGAGTCAGATTGCTCGTCAAGTTGGGGGAAAATTTGCGCAGGAGAACCCTGATTGCAACTCATTTGTCATAACATTGGACGCTGAAAGCAAAGTAATTTTGCTTGAATCATATAAGAGATTTTTCCTTGAGCTTAAAATGACAGAATACTCTCTAAATAATATCGTGGGAGGCGATTCCAAATTGACGAAGAAAGAAAAAATTACGCATCTGAAAAGCTTTGCATTTTTCAAGGTACGAGAGTATTCCGCCTGGTTGCTCATATTGGATAACGCTGATGAAAGTGAAAGCGTACGCTGCTTCTTGTCAGAGAAAGAAGAGCGAGGAGGTTGTGGACAGCTACTAGTTACCACGCAAGAGAGCATCTATCTCCCATTTGGTGACCCTTCATGAAAAATTATTTCCCTCAGCGAGGGAGTGCAAGTAAAAAATGCCGTGAATCTCCCAGCTTTCACATGCAGATGGAGAAGAACATGCAGTATTAGATGCCTTAGATTACCAGCCTTTGGCCATTGCTTCAGCAGCACTGTATGTTTGATTCTGGCACGACGGAGTAGGAACGCATATTGGTTCTGCAAGTTTCTCTTGGGAAAGCTATGTCAAGCAACTGGACAATGGAAAGAGAAAGGCAACAGAAAAGGTCTAGGAAGAGACGAACATGAACTGTCCACAGTCAATGACTTCAGCTGTCTCATTGACGTTGCAAAAACTTATTAAGAATTCCATTTTTGAGCGTGTGTTCCAGTTCCTAGCCTTGTGTTCGCAAGCACCAATTGCACTTGATGTAATTGCCAAATATGTGATGGAAATGGAACCGGATATCGATGAGTTCCTCACAGCAGCAGAAATTTCCAAATGCGGTCTGCTTATTCCAGATGCAAATAATCCTGCTCTTGTAAGAATGCACCGGGTCGAACACCTCAGATAAAGTCTTTAAGATCGTTCAGTCATACATCAGGACAATATCTCTATTTGTCCGACATAACCTCGTAGAACTGGACCTCCAGTTTCACCTCTTTTCAAACATGATTGCCCCCCATTTAAGAGTATTCAGAAGCCACTTGGAGACTTCTCAATGGGTACAGCTCGTGACAAGACGTGAAAGTATAAATGAAGCCAAAGAAGCGATTTTCAGCATAGGTGACATTGGCAGCAAACAAGGTTATCTACCAGCAGCAATGAAATACTTTGAATGTGCCCTCAAAATCGCCTGCAGCAAAGGAGAAGAGAACGACGACGAAAAAGCTTTTATTTCCAAGATTCTAAACAATATAGGTGTCGTCTTCTTGAAGCAAGGAATGTTTGAAGAGACTAAAGAACACCATGAGCTTGCACCGAATCATCTTGGTTACAACCTGAATCAGGGCCAAAAGTCGAGTCGAGAAGTTGCGGACTCTTTTAAAAAACTGGGAAATGTATTCTATAGACTAAGCCACTTTGATGACGCGAAAGATTACTTCGTCAGGTCGCTAAAAATGAGGGAGGAGTTGTGTGGTGAAGAGGATGCTGCTGTTGCTTCTCCCTTAACAATCTAGGATCCATCTACAGCGTATTGGGTGACAAGGTGAGCACCAGATTGCAAAGGATTATTACCAAAGATCACTTGCCTTAGTCAAAAAACGCTTTGGCTTTGGCTTTACATTGCGAAAAAGATGAAACCAGAGACCCAAATCAATATCTTGAGGAAGCGTTGGAAATGAGGAAGAAACTATACCAGCCCAACCACCTTGTGATCTTTGGATCCTACAACAACCTTGGACTGATGCAAAGGGGTGCTAATCAACCTGAAATCAATGGATTGCTTCAAATCTACATTATCTATCAGAGAGAGGGTGTTAGATCAAGAACATCCCACAATAGCAGAAGTACTGAGTAATCTAGAACAGGTGTACATGGATCTTGGACAATTTCAGGAATCCAAAAATTGTCACTTCCAGGCTAGGAACATTCGGATGGAGAAATTGGAAAGTGATCATTCTGAACTGGGTGACTCGATATTGAATCTTGGAATGGTATTTGAACAATGCAGCGAGCTTCGTGAGGCAGCTTATAATTATCATCAAGCCCTTGAAATCTATGCCAAGCATTACCCAGTGAATTATCACCTGTGCCAGACAGCAGAAGAATGTTTAAAACGCGTCTCACAACAAGTAGATCTAAATAATCCCAGTTTGAACAGGTATGAAAACTTCAAAGCTCGCATTTGGTCATCAATGAAGAAAAATTTCAGGCGATCGATGATTTTGAACAATTCATTCGCTGGATCGTTGTTTAAGAGAGAGCTATGCAGAATTTGGCTGAAATTCCTTTGCAGGGGCTCTTCGTATTTTTTGTAACAATTTTTTAACTTCACTGTAAACTTTTCTTGTGTGTTATAAAAAGAACGACACAAGCACACCCAGATGTAATATGATGAATGCTAAAAGACTAGTATATAATCTGATAACTTGAAAGTTTTTGTGATGTTTAACAATGACCCAATCCATGTGTCCCTCCCTGTCCTCTCACAGTCATCGTCAGGTAAATATCCACTATTTAATTCATTACATTGTAAATGATTTTATTAATATAGCATCCTGTATTTACTAATCAACAATAATTCTTTGTTTATTGACAGTCATTGCAAGTCAATCTATTTACAGGTAATTTAATAACTTTTTCTTTTCTTTTTCAGTCATGGACCATCACTCAAAACCAGCTACATGTACATGTACTAACAACACCATTGCTCCTACACAAAACAAGGAATTTGCTGGTTACATACATAATGTTTCTCCAGTGTAAAACAAAAAGTCCTTTGAATGCCAATTACCAGGAAGAAATGAAACAATAACTAGAGCAGTGTGCTTCTCACCAAGAAAGCGTAAGATTTTCGCAGATTATAGTGGAAAGAAGAGCCCCATAAAAGTTAAAAAAATAAAGAAATAAAGCTTACAGAAGATTTTACTGAAGTCTTAGCTGTGTCACTAACTCAAGATACCAAACAATTTGTATCCACAACCATTGAAGGAGAAATATTGGAAATCACCACCATAAACTCATAGTAACTAGTGTTTCATTAAGTTTTGAGATCAATATCAGTATCTGGGCAACTGCCCACCTACCCCTCCCCAAACTCAACAGCAGTCAATTGACAACAAGTTAAGGTTAATATTGGGTTAGGGGAGGGGTAGGTGGGCATTTGCCCAGATACTGATATTGATCCAAGTTTTGTTTGTTCACCTTGTTAATACCAGTTGGAGCAAACCAAAAACCAATATATTCAATTCGTTTTTTTTTTTTGTTACTTATAGATAATATAAAATAACAATATAGCAAATTGTGTTAAATAGATCTCACAAAGTTGTTGTTTCATTCTTCTTCTTTGGCAGTACAACAATAAAATTCAGGACGGGGAGGGGGAGGCATGCAAAAAAATTTGGCTTTAAAAGGAACAAACCCGCCGAAAAAATTTCTGATAAACCAGTGAGAGGTCATCATAAATTACACTGACTATCTATCAAATCCCGCCAGCCCCTCCCCCCCTTCACCCTATAAAAAATCAACAGTCCCTTATTCCAACTACTTGCATGTATTCTTATGCACATCACCGCATATTTACGCCAGTTCTACTTTTTGTAGTTTTCACCTTCTAAGCAGTAGTCACATGCGTCTTAACGGCGCCTATTTTTGCTTTATGTGTTGACTTTTTATCTGGGGGGAGGGGGGGGGGCGGGCTTAGCTCTGCTAACGGAGAGGGAGGGCGTCTTCTTTCGTAGCATTGCAAATTAACCACTTGCTGTTTTTTCAAAGTTTTTTCATTTAATATTTTAGCTGTTAAAAAAGAATAACAATGGCAGTGACATCGATAACACACCTGCTTTAAAATTCATCTAGGGGTGGGGTTTAACTTAACTGACAACCAAAACACAAATGTTAGGCAGCAGTGCTGGGACACTTGACGATGAGGAGGATTGATTCAATATGAATTTGTTTATTCACGAGGCCAAGTTTTGCACTATCGTGTGCCAAAGTTATGTCAGGCACATCACTGCTTCCATTTGAGCAAAACAGGAACTGTCGACATTTCGAGAACCTTTCTGATATAATGAGTGTTAAAGAGATAGTGGCCTCTAAAACTTGGTAAGGAATGAAAGAAATCGTTGGTTCTATCTGGCCCTGTTGTTGTTCAGTTCTTTCTCTTATTTTCTTCCTTTCATTCGGTGGCAAAGATGTCACTCAAATCGAGAATAAATGAGTGTAACTGTGGAAGTTGTTTAGTATTCACTTTGTTTCAACTAATAGATTTAACCGCAATATACAAAGAAGGGAAAAATCTGATATGGCTCCGCGGTAAATAACATGTATAGACTATTATTTTGGCTTTAAACAAAGCGAATGTCTGCAATACTTCAGGCGCTCGCTAAAAGAAAGGCAGTTAAATTGACTTACAATATTAGTCCAATCGATAAAGCGTACTACTGAATGTTTCAGAGCTGAATCTAATGTTTAGTATCGTTATATAACTTATCCCTAACCACTACGATTTTATTGGGTACTAAATTCTGTGAGATGGCCTCTCGTTGAGTGTGCATCAGCCTAAATATAAAATATCAAGATTTTTCTCGCGATATTTGCAACACGTTGTGATATCCAAAGAAATCATTGTTTTGTTATTTTCACTATCATCGCCATAACGGTCGTCTTGAATATAATCTTCTACCTTGTTGTCGCTTTCGTCAACTTTTTTCGTCGCTTTCATCTTGTCGTATTCGTTATAATCGTCGTATCGTCATCATGATCGTCGTGTTCTCGGCTCTAATATTCGTCTCGTCATCGACGTCTTTTAGTTATTGTAGCTGTCATTCTTCACATAACTATGATCGTAATTGCTCGCCACTAATCTATTGAAGATCTTCAGCTTTCGCAAACAGCTTAGCAGCTACATTTTCAATTCTTTCTCTGTACTCCAAATTCATGTAGTTGCCCTTGGGTACACTATCCATGCCGTACAAGGCTCCCCACCAAGCCGCCGCGATCACTCCTGTGCTGTCATTGTCACCACCGTGAAACATGGCGCGGCTACAAAGCTCCTCCCATGATACTCCGGCACCAAGAAGAGCGTCGTAAGCAATCATAGGTGCATCGTGGCCGCTGGATCCGCCCCACCCACTAAAACTGACTGATTCGTAAAAGGCATCACGTTCCTTAATGTGAAACGGCTCTGGAAACACAGGGTCACTATTGCCTTGGAGAATTCCACGAAGTGAGAGATATTTTGTCCAGGCCTCAGTGAAGTATGACCAGTGTGTTTTGTTCTCTTCTACATCACGACCAACCTCTTCGATGTACTTCATGGCCTTAGGCAAAGTGGACAACAATACTGCACCCCACTCCGACAGGTTTTCCTTGGACAGCGAGTGAAGTGAGTAAAGAAGATGCTAAAGAACCAAGGTAACCTGAAGAAAACAAACGAAAACTTTAAATTACATGTCCACTGAATATATTAACCCTATAACCCCTAAGAGTGCCTAACATCTAATTTCTCCCTAAAATATCCCCCCTGAATCACACACTAAGGTTATGAGAATAAAGGAAATGATCACCAGCAAAAGAAGCTTTTGATCGGTAAACAAATTCTCCTCATCAGCACCATAGAAATAAAGGACAGTATGGAGAATATACATACTGGTGTTAGGGTGTAAAGGGTTAATAATATCTTTTTCTGGCCTTTTGTTGTAAATTACCTTTAGACAAGTTTTTGTGGTCAGCATTCACTTGGGGCATGAAACATTGTGCAAACTGCCTTTTTTTGTGCCGACCAAACTTTTTTCCCTGGTTATCACCTAAGATTCAAGGTTGGCTGATGGAAACTTTATTTTCATATTTGTGATTAGCTCATCTGTCTAGTACCCTAACTGGTTTGTACCGACCTTATAAAGATAATGAAGATGATGACTTATTCAAAAGAGAAGCATTTAAAAATTAAAATTACTAGTAGGGTGATTGTGCGTCATCCTTCCACTCTCAATACTAACAGCAATAAGATCTTCAAGCTTGTCTGGGGAGTGATACAACAGGCCAATGCACATGGAACGCATAGCTGCACCACATCCTCCCCCCTCAGGGTCAAATGGTATCATATAGCCTTGACTTATAAGAGGTCTCAGTTGTGCGCAGCTTGATGCAGTTGTGCCCCCTGGTGCTCGGCCTCTCATATCTTCCTGTTAAAAGACAGAATTGAATGTGATGAAATTAAGTCTCCTTAATGTGTTCCTTGTAAGAGATGTGAGAGCAAAGTGGATAGTGACCAGTTGTTCGAAGGCCAATTAGTGCTAACCCAAGGTTAAATTTTAATCTGGGTTTCCTTATTACTTCATTCAAAAGTTTTTTTGGGATAATTTTCTGTAATCTTTTTAGAGCATCCAATAATCATATTCTAGTCAAAAAGAATCGGACTGAATTTTCTTTTAAAGCTTTCAGGTCTTAAATCTGATTTGACACGAACCATGGGTTATCTTAACCCAGCTTTGAGCAACTTAGCTCTGATCAAAAGAGACTGGCTAGAGATCTGGCTGGGTTAGGGTGCTAAAAAAGCAGTGTGTGGGGGAAGGGGGAGAGTTTTTACCCTACAATGGATCCCATCTAGTGGGAGTAGTGATAGTCTTGTACATAAACATAACACATTGTTTGTGAGCCGTACTGCAATTGTTACGAGTGATCGTTAAGTGGAAATGATTGTCTGTAGCTAGACAGAACGCAGGGATGTCGGAACAGCAACAAAGATTATTTATTCCTGATGAATTTCGACAACCCAAGAGGAATTTTTCATAAGAGTTTTGACTATGATTGCGACATCCCTAAAATACATGTCCCCATCACTTTCCTTCAAGATTGCCCAACTATGCAGATTCAATGGTTGGATCTGACATTAATTCAATTTCAAAGGTATTCTGCTTACCATGCCAGCTTTGTAATTTGCAGCAAGTTTGAGGAAAAGTTCTTCACGTGTTTTCCAGGGAGACACAAGAGCCTCAGCAGTGGCCAGGTGTAACACAGTGTCGTCGCTCACAATCCAACCCTTAACGTCAATTCTCTCGAGGCCACCGAGTGTTTGCAACTGCTGATGAATAGCCTCACCGGGATAACAGAATTCCCACTCGCCATTCTTGTAGCCTAGCGCATCCCCTACAGCACTTAAAACCATTGAAGCCTTGAACTGATCCATGGAAGACATTTTGGACCGATTCGCATGGATAAATTTGCGAGTTGAAAAGGCTTGAGTTGTGGAACGCGGAAGTTTCTTAAAACTGTTATAGGACTGGAACGAGGAAGATTTTAAACCGAGTCGGATCCAGGCTCATCTCGTCACAATATTAATCACGCGAACGCCTGTTAAAAAAGAACTTTGCCCTTCTTCGTTTCGCTTGATTTGCACAGGTAAATAACCTCCCATATAAAGATGTAACAAGAATGAACTTTGCAGATCATTTTAGCCTAGGTGAGTGTTTAATTAATTTTGACGCGGACCAAACTCGGTGAATCATGCCTGATCACGTATAGCTATTCGAAAGAGATCCATTGCCTACTACTTGTAGATACATGTTCTTGCGATCAGCACAGTATAAAATCTCCGTTACCAACTTCGGTACAACGGTGATCCTGCCTTAACTAAGCATATTTACTAACTAGATTGCTAATTTACCGAAATCATAACTTTTCCTTGCTCATAACCACCTGTGCTTTAGTGGATTTCAATATTTGAAAGAAGTCAGTTCTTAAAAATATCTTAGGCATTGCGGATGTTAGTATCCGTGCCTACAAAGCAAGCTTTATTCATCGAATCTGAAATTTCTTTGTGTACTGCTTCCAAATCCTTTCAACTTGTTCTTCAGAACAGTAGAAACAACATGAAAAGTTTCGCTCGAATGAGCTTCCGCCCTTCATGTAAATACAAAGAAGTGTTCTGCACCATTTGATGCAGCTAGAATCGCATACGCTGATGAACTATATCACGGAATCCATAAACGTAATATCAGGTGTAAATACCGAGCGTTGAGATTAAAATCCCATGCACGGAACCTAGGACTTGCCAGATTTAATGCTGTTTCCGACAATTTTCTCAGACAAGGCATCATTCTCATAACAACTCATCTTAAAAGAGGAAATATACAAGGGACAGTTTTTGAATACAGTTCTTCCCACAGCTGGAATCTTAAGATCTTGCCCAAAAAATTCGTTGTGTAAATGATGTAGATACTTTTGAAAATGTTATAATTGTTTATTTACCGTTACTTTCATATTATATATTTTCGATACTTGGACTTTTACATATTTTCAGCTGTGACAATTCTTAGTGAATTTTTACCTTTTAGGCCTTCTGAATTTTGACTTATGTACTCAAATAACAGAACCTTTGTTAATACCAGTGCTTATTACACTGATAAGGTTATCATGTATAAATATTATTATTATTATTATTATTATTTGAAGCCGTTTTGGACAATTTCAGACAAGGCGTCATTCTCATAACAACTAATCTTAACCCCAAGCTTTCACCCCCAGGATCTCATTAGTAATTCTCCTTACTGTCTGCCATACAGTTCTTATGATGTTAGTTCAGAGGATTTGGTATTGGATCAACTGATAATCCTTTGACTGATATTTTTCTTTATTCCTATTACTTGGATACTTGATATTGTATTGATATAGTAGGGAGAAATTCTGTCTTGGTCACTCATGGGAATTAAAGGATTAAAAAAGAAATACACTGGGGATGGTTTTTGAATAGAGTTCTTACCACAGCTGGAATCTTAAGATCTTACTCAAAAAATTTGTTGTGCAAATGATGTAAATACTTAACAAAAATTTTTCATTTAATGTTACTTCAATTAGGATGGTGGTAGGATCAATTTATTTGTTTACTTTTTTTATTACTATGTTAATTTTATGTTAAGAAATGTTTTACCTTGGTGTGTTTTTATTCTGCATCAGTACATGTTCATGTACATACTACACAGGTGAATAATGCATTTCACATGTGCTGATGGCTAGTTTGGAAGTACTATTCACCTCAGAGCAGCTCATGAGACAAAATGTCAAGAGTTTAATTTCAGATCATTATTTTCTTAATTCAAGGAAATAAATAATTTTATTTTATATCTGTGTGGTATATACTAAAACAATTATTCACCTCCACTTTGGTGAATAATTGTTAATTATTGTTCAGGATAGGGATCTGTTTCTATTGGCAGCCAAGGACCTTGTAATGGATTAACTGCGTGTTATTTTGCTCTCTTTTTCCTTTTTATTTCCATTAGGACTAGCCATTAAATTGTAGATAAATACTTAAGGAATGGATAGACCTGAAATACATTTTAAGGATAGTTTATTAAGTGTTTTCATACACATTAGAATGAGTCGTGTCATTGTCATTTATGACTTTGAAATGCTACTAACGTGTGCATTCAAATGAAAATTCAACTTGACATTCTTTAAATTGATTTGATATTCTAAGAACACATTGTTTTATTTTACAGATCAATCAGCAGCAAGATAAACACGAACTATGTCAAACAAAGAGTACTCTTTGGAAGAGCTTAATTATTTCCGTATTTGTTACATCAGTACAAAAATTGTACGGGATGGCCTGCAATCAGTGTTCAAACAAGAATGGAATAGATTGTATGGAAGTAGGCGTGGACAATGGCTTGACACTCCCAGTAATGGGATGGACTTTTTCAACATGGAATCACTAAAAAGCTGGAAGAGAAACTATAGGCTTCTGAACAGCATTAGATATGGAGACAGCGGTTCCTGGGATTGTACCTGCCTTTTCTTTGTGATTCTCTTTTCTGATTCCCTCGGTGGACCTCTGTTACATGTAAGTCCTACTGTACATAGTTATGTTAAAGATTTGCAAGAATTCTATCATGGTTTTTGTGCACATCTTTCTCAACCAAGGGTTTTGGAATCAGACTTTCAAGTCAATGTTCAGAAGGTCACAAATGCATTCCTAGCTCTAAATCTCAACACAAAGGAACTGCAAACAATAGTCAATCAGTGGAACTTTCCTGGAGGGGAGCTTCAAACACTCCAAGAGCAAATTGCTGTCTTAGCAAAGGAAGTTCAGGGTAAGCCCAAAAACTTTTTAGTTCTTCCACCCAAGCCATCGCATCAGGTTATTGAAAGGAGTAGTGAAGTTGAAGAAATCATGCAAATGCTTTGTGACCTCCAAAACGGAAGTGACGATGATTGTGTTGTAGCTGTGTTTGTCACCGGAAATCCAGGATGTGGCAAGAGTCAGATTGCTCATCAAGTTGGACGAAAATTTGCTGATGAGAACCTGGACTGCAACTCATTTGTCATGACATTGGATGCTGAAAGCGAAGAGACTTTGCTTGAATCGTATAAGAGATTTTGCCGTGAGCTTGGAATCATGGAATACTGTCTTAATAATATCGTAGGAGGCGATTCCAAATTGACGAAGAAAGAAAAAATTACGCATCTGAAAAGCTTTGCATTTTCCAAGGTACGAGAGTATTCGGCCTGGTTGCTCATATTAGATAATACCAACGAAAGTGAAAGCTTACGCTGCTTCTTGTCAGAGAAAGGAGAACGTGTAGGTTGTGGACAACTACTTGTTACCACGCAAGAGAGCACCTATCTTCCATTTGGTGACCCTTCATGCAAAATGATCTCCCTCAGTGAGGGAATGCAAGTAAAAGATGCCATGAATCTTCTCAGGAGTATCTCCCACCTTTCAAGTGGTGATGATGAAGAAGAACGCGCAGTATTAGATGCCTTAGATTACCAGCCTTTGGGCATTGCTTCAGCAGCACTGTATGTTCGATTCTTACATGACGGAGAAGGAACGGATATTGGTTTTGCAAGTCTCACGTGGGAAAGTTATGTCAAGCAACTGGACAAGGGAAAAAGCCAGGCAACAGAAGAGGTGTACGAAGATACGAAAATGAATTATCCACAGTCAGTGACTTCAGCTGTCTCACTGACATTGCAAAAACTTGTCAAGAATGCCATTTTTGAGCGTGTGTTCCAGTTCCTAGCTTTGTGTTCGCAAGCACCAATTGCACTTGACGTAATTGTCAAATATGTGATGGAAATGGAACCAGATATTGACGAGTTCCACACAGCTGCAGAAATTTCTAAATGCAGTCTGCTTATCCCAGATGCAGATAATCCTGCTCTTGTAAGAGTGCACCGGGTCGTACACGAGGTGATGAAAAGTCATTTCATCGAGAAGAACCCCACAGATAAAGTCTTTGAGATCGTTCAGTCATACATCAAGACAATATCTCTGTTTGTCCAACATGACCTTGTAGAACTGGACCTCCAGTTTCACCTCTTTTCTAACATGATGGCCCCCCATTTAAAAGCGTTCAGTAGCCACTTGGAGACTTCAAACTGGGTACTGCACGTGACAAGACACGAAAGCTTATTTGAAGCCAAAGAAGCGATTTTCAGCATGGGTGACATTTGCAGCAAACAAGATTATCTACCAGCAGCAATGAAATACTTTGAATGTGCCCTCAAAATCACCTGCAGTAAAGAAGAAGAGAGTGAAGACGACAAAGCTTTCATTGCCAAGATTCTAAACAATACAGGTGTCGTCTACTTGAAGCAAGGAATGTTTGAAAAGGCTAAAGAACACCATGAGCGTGCATTGAATCATCTCGGCTACAACTTGAATCAGGGCCAAAAGTCGAGTCAAGAAGTTGCAGACTCTTTGAACAAACTGGGAAATGTATTCTATAGACTAAGCCACTTTGATGACGCAAAGGATTACTTCATGAGGTCGCTAAAAATGAGGGAGGAGTTGTGTGGTGAAGAGGATGCTGCTGTTGCTTCCTCCCTTAACAATCTGGGATCCATCTACAGCGTCTTGGGTGAGCACCAGATTGCAAAGGATTATTACCAAAGATCGCTTGCCTTAGCCAAAAAACGCTTTGGGGAAACCCACCCCCAGGTTGCACACTGCGTAAATAATCTTGGAATTGTGCATTGTGAACTAGATGAAACCAGAGATGCGCAAAAACATCTTGAGGAAGCGTTTGAAATGAGGAAGAAACTGTACCAGCCCAACCACTTTGTGATCTCTGAATCCTACAACAGCCTAGGATTGATGCACAGGGGTGCTGGTCAACTTGAAAAAGCAATGAATTGCTTCAAATCTGCATTATCTATCAGAGAGAGGGTGTTAGATCAAGAACATCCCGCGATAGCAGAAGTATTGAGTAATCTAGGGCAGGTGTATATGGATCTTGGAGAATTGCAGGAATCCAAAAATTGTCACCTCCAAGCAAGGAACATTCGGATGGAGAAGTTGGAAAGTGATAATTCAGAACTAGGTGACTCGATGCTGAATCTTGGAATGGTATTTGAACAATGCAATGAGCTTCATGAGGCAGCTTATAACTATCGTCAAGCCCTTGAAATCTATGCCAAGCATTACCCAGTGAATCATCATCTATGCCAGACAACAGAAGAATGTTTAAAACGTGTCTCACAAAAAGCAGATTTACAGGATTGCAGTTTGAACAGGCCTGAAAACTTCACAGCTAGCATCTGGTCATCAATGAAGAAAAGTGTCCGGGGATCAATGATCTTGAACTATCCATTTGCTGGATCATATTATAACAGAGCCATGCAGAATTTGGCTTATTTTCCTATGCTGGGTCTCTTGGGGTTTTTTGTAACTTTTATCCTGGCTATGCAATATGTCAAATACTATAAGCAGGACGAGAATGCTAGGTTTTGTAAGGAATTATTGGAGTCAATACCCTACTTGGTTGGGTATAGTGTGGTATCAAGGGCACTAGAATTAGATCTCCTATTTCATGATTTTAAATTACTCCATGAAATGAAATTTTGGGGTTTTCTATACCTGTTGGTGTACTTTCTTGATCATATCTATGATGACTGGAACAGTGACTATATTATTGACAAAGTCACATCCATTCTAAAATTTTAAACTTGAGAAATCATTCTCGTCACATCACCCAAGCCATTTTCTTCTATTATGACATAGAGGGCATTATCAAATGCTGATTTTTCTTTAATTTTGTCAATTGCCCTTGGCAACATTACTTGAAATTGAAAAAATAAAAAAAAAGACTCAACTTTAACTAAAAGTATTATGCTTTGGCTTAATTGTACAAAAATAAAACTTCATTCCACTAATTGAACACTGAAATGGCTTCCTACATAACTGCGCAACAGCATATGTATTCTACCTTCTTAATAAGAGGAAATTTGTCCTTTTATTTTAAAAAAGTAAAAAAAAAACACACTTCCTTGTAAAAAGTAAGGATTAGTGTCACTGTTGTTCACTGAAGTTACAGTTTATGAATGTTACCTTAAGTGTAATCTGTATATACATGTACCAATCATTGGCAGGGCTCTAAAAATGACCTCAGTTTTTTTATACTTTTGTTTATTAGAAATAAACCAAGAAGAAAAAATATTTGTCTGGATTTGTTTTTTTAGCTTTGGTTCCATTTTTAGGAAAGCTTTGAGACCCTCATCTGGAATTTATTCCAGAGCAGCTCTGGCTGCTGAGTCATCATCATACATCATTATTAATTCCTCAGCACGTTGAAAAACATGACACAGTTCTGACAGCCACTCATGCATCATAACTCAAAAGGAGGGCAATGAAGTATGGGCAGTTTCTTCTCTTCACCTTTTCCTTTGTCCTTAATTTCTAAATGTGGAACAGCTTGTTGTGAGTCTGTTAAGTTAACAAACATATTTTTAGTCTAAGAGAGCCAAATCAATGCAAAAACAAGAAGAGGAGACATTTATAGGCATGGAAAAAATTAGATCTAAACAGTAACTGCAGATTTGTTGAGAACTGACCTTAGCTAAGAGTTCATCCAGGCCTTTCATAATCTTGTCTGTTAAATTTTAAATGCCTCACAAAATATCCCATCCAACCTTGCTTGGAAATTGGGAGGATGTGGGATGGGGGAGAAAAAATGCAAAGCCAGATGAAATTTGTCAACCCTTTCACTCCCAATATCTAATTAGTAATTCTCCTTACTATCTGCCATACAATTCTTATGATGTTAGTTCAGAGAATTTGGTATTGGATCAACTAATAATCTCATAATTGATATTCTCCACTATTCTCATCACCTACCTGCTTGATATTGTATTGCCATTGTTAGGAGAAATTCTGTCTTGGTCACTTGTGGGAGTGAAAGAGTTAAAGAAAGGGGTATGTTTTCATTTCCATATTTTCTTAGCGAAAATATTGCAACTGGTATGCTGTAAGCATTCTCTAATTTAAACTGATTGTGAGGGGAAAAAAAGAGACTGAACAAGTTGTGACATCTTTACAGCATTACTGTTGTGTTTGTATGTTCATTGTCACGCTGGTGGTCAAAGTGAAAAAGTTAAGCCAATTAAAAAATGTGAGAATTTCCAGGTCATTTCTGACCCACAGCCTCCCTAGGGGGAGGGGGGGGAAGGGGGGGTGAAGTAGGGGGGCAACACATTTCCATCACATTATCAGTACAGCAGTCACATCTAACTTATTGCTCACTTGCAGGATCTTCACTTGACACCAATCTTCCACACCTTATATAATTTTTTTCCATGAACAGATCAACCAACTGATACATTTATGCACAGAAAGGGAACATTCACAGAAACTTAGGCATGACAGAACCATGAAAATAATAAACACATT
Organism: Pocillopora damicornis; assembly: GCF_964200805.1. Taxonomy (NCBI): domain Eukaryota; kingdom Metazoa; phylum Cnidaria; class Anthozoa; order Scleractinia; family Pocilloporidae; genus Pocillopora; species Pocillopora damicornis. The sequence goes on along the minus strand of NC_142679.1, from coordinate 18,854,358 downwards.
TTCCAAGGAAACTAACATGAAAAGTGTGACACATGTGCATGGTTGTTGTGTCGCCATGAAGTTTACAGTAACCACTGACAATCCTTTGCAACTGGTGTACAAAGTGAACGAACGATGTTATGGGAACTTGCTCAAAACTGGGAATATATATTAATAGTAGTTATCTCATTACCACACAAAACCCACAAAAGCTCTCAAAACCAGCACCTAATCTTATATTTTCATGGTAATGAATTATTGTTTTATTGTCCCTGAAACTGACAACCTGCACAATAGACATATTCCTGGTTTTAATTTTTCTTCACCCTTAAAATAAAAATAAAGTTAGAGAAAGGAAAAATGGAAGAAGCAGCAACTTTAAATTCGTCTGCCATATCAGGCAGGCATTATTCAGCTCCCTTCAAGAAACCTTTAGAAAAAAAACCTTGTAATGGACCATGTTACAGTTGTGTACTTAGTTGCCAAGCCTTTGATTTGGAGTGAGGCTGAAGCTGACCATGTTGTGATAGAGACCAGTATCTAGTTTGCATCTGATGATAACAAAGTAATTTACATTTGAAATGCAGCAAGGTTTGTATCATAAAAAGATCACCCTTAGCCTCATACCTTTTCAAAGGCTTGGCAACAAAGCACACAACTGTGAAATCGACTATTCCAGCATTTGCAATCTTTTCCAAAATTTCTACAACATGTAAGCTTTTTCTCAAAAGTGCCCTCTTGTTTCAATAGAAGCTAATTATAAGCTAATCTCAGTGCTACGTTCTGTCCACTGTTTTGCACTTACATTTGACAGATATAACAGCTTGTTTCCTTGCCACGTGCGACAAACAGCATTGAACATCAAAGAGGTAAATTTCAGGAAACAGATCCTATGACACTCAAGTGAAATAACAAAGGAGGTTCTTCCACAACAGAGCACTCATCTTCTATAGCTTCTAAGTTGCCAGCACCACTTTGCTAGAAAGCAGCTCTCTTTTTATCTAATGATGCACATTCTCCTCTGAAATAAAAATTGTCCACTTCACTAACAATCAAAACATAGTGACTGGATGCTACATTACAAAATAGGTAAGCTTTTCCTTATAACACAATAAAATGAATTTTGAGATAACTGATAGAAAAACACTTAAAAATAACAGTAAAGAGCCTATCAAAATATATCTCATACTGAGTCAATTTTTAGTTATTCAAGAAGCACCTTGTGTTTCCATGAAACTTGCAAATGGTGGGAAAATGTATGCAGTAAAATTTCTCTGATTTGGCAAGCATAAAAACGACACAATTTGTTAACCCTACTGCAATGCCATGACAACACAACAGAGTTCCCCTAAATTAGACGCTGAAAACTTAAATAGGGATACTTGATCTTTGATGAGTTTGAGCATCCACAGGAAAAAATACCAAAAATCCAATCTCTTTTTTACTTGGTTTTTCCCTGGATTCATCAATATCCATGTTCAGATGAAAGCCAAGTTTGGATTGAACCTGGATTTTTCTTGGATTATTTTGTTCAGTATCGAAAATCAGTGATTTTTCCTGCTCTGGATATTAAAAAACAGGCTTCAACCTGGATTTTTAGAAAACCAAGAGGCTGCACTCTGTTTTATTTATTATCCAGGTTTGGTAAATCAGTTTGGATTACTAAATATCCTGATTGACAAACACCAAATCTGGATAATTTACTTGCCAAAACTGGTTTTTTCCTGAACCCAAACCTGGATAAGAGTAAAAACAACAGTGGAATTTAACAATCCATTTTCTTTGTTATCCAGGTTTGGTAAATCAGTCTGGATTACTAAATATCCTGATTCACAAATGCCAAATCTGGATAATTTACTTGCCATTTATGTTTTTTCCCAAATCCAAACCTGGATAAAAGCAAAACCAACAGTGGAATTTAACAATCCTTTTTCTTTGTTATCCAGGTTTGGTTAATCAGTTTGGATTACTAAATATCCTGATTTACAAACACTAAATCTGGATAATTTACTTGCCAATTATGTTTTTTTCCCAAATCCAAACCTGGATAAGAGTAAAAACAACAGTGGACTTTCACAATCCTTTTCTTTGTTATCCAGGATTGGTAAATCAGTCTGGATTACTAGTATCCTAATTTACAAACACCAAATCTGGATAATTTACTTGCCATGCAGATGGCATTTTTCCAAACCCAAACCTGGATAATAAGCAAAATCAAGAAATAATGTAACAAACCTTCATTATCCAGATTTGGTAAATTACTCTGGGTTTTTAGAGAATTACATGTATACCAGTTAACATAACCTAAATCTGAATGTGTTTGCCTCTCCTAATTAATCCAAAGTTCTGTTCCACCTTCTTGAAGAATATCCAATAATTAATGGAAACAATAAAGATTACTGAGTGTATAAAATAGATACACCCCACTATAAAATTAAGGTGTGCTGAACAGTGTTTAGGCATCTTTCCAAGCAGTGCCAACCCATTCTCCATCAACAATGGACACAATGCTATTGAAATGGATTGTCTCCTTCCTTTGTGCTACACTGACTGCATTGGAGGCTTCCAAATTCCTCTCAAATTCTAAGTGGGATATTTGGGTTCGGTAATTCACAGGTTTTCCATTGCAGGAACTGCAGCAACAGAGAACATGAACTGTTTTCTTGGCAGAACAAAAGCAGAGAGAGGATAGCTGTCCTTTTCCACAAGCGACTAAATACAGGAATGGCTCCGACCTGTAATTGGATGATAAAAATAGTAAAAGTTAATAAGTTATATCTTAACTCTTTGCCCGTGAGTATTGTTAACCGCGTGTCTCAAAGTGTCTCGGAACAATGAAATATCAATGCGAGTGAAAACACCGATCTGTAAAAAAAGAAATGATTACTTACGTAGCGAAGGGAAGGCAGCCTTTCTTATTCAGCGAGGTCGTTCAGCGATATTCCAGCGATGAAAAAGTCATCGGCTAACAAGCTCCGCTGACAAAACTCATTTGGTCAGTTCAGGCGGACGACCAGAGACTGGAGCCATTCCTGTATTTCACCGCTGACAGGAATAGCTCCGACTCGACCGTTTATTAATTTTTTTTCAATAACTTTTTTAGTAATTTTTAAAAAAAAAATTTAAAAATTTAAAACTAAAATGGTGAGCAGTGCTGTACGAACAGTAGTTGTAAAACTTCTTTATTCTCTGACGCGTTTCGTCTAACTCTCGTAACTTCTTCGGGGAGTTTTACGAGGTAACACTAAACGCGTATAGTTATAAACCATTGTTAGCAGCTATGACCAGTGACCATAAGGGCTTACCTGGACCTACGAGCAGGAATAGGCAAAGTTGTGAAAATTTGAAAATTTCTTTTGAAAATTTATTAGGCAAGATGAGAAATATTTTTTGGGAGCCGCGGTTTTAGCTGAAAATTTTCAAATTTGAAAAATTGAAGAGGTTTTTTTTACAGATGATGCCTGGAAAGCAGTTGGCAAATTAGGTTAGGATGGCTCGTACAGAAAATGTAGTTTATGGTCCACTCATTCTTTCTTAAATTTAAGTGGTATAAATACCTTGTCTAAAACAGTAGTGTGATACGATAACTAATGAGATATACTCGTTCCAATACTATGTCATGTGATGAACAGCCTTCATCAATTTTGGAACATGTTTTATAAAATCATTTTACTCTTTCTTGTTATGGCCAAAAACTGTTCGAAGGTTGTGCTATCACTGCAAACAGTCAAGGTACTTCGATATGATTCAGTGCGAGGGCTACTGCCACTGGTTTAACTGGTAAGACACTTTTTTTGTTTTGTTTTGTTTTTTCCTTTTTTAGATCTAGTGGAGTTGTTAGAAATTACTAAGCAAAATTAATCCGCGACTTTCTTCCTTTGGGTGTTGTGCAAAAATAGATCAAGAACCCGATAAATGGGTTTGTCCTTCATGTGAACAATTACCTAGGAAATCTGATTCCACGAAAAAAATTCCCTCGATTGCGGGCAAGCCATACTTCTCAAGTAGAGCATACTGTAAATTAAAAACATCGGTGGCAGCGTCACGCAACCTTGCGTGATCTTTCAAACATGGTATGCAGTTGCTGCATTATTTTAAAACTTAGAAACTACATGGCCCTGTAGAAGTAAAAGAGGGCTTCATTTGCAAGCACTGTAGACTTCAACATAAGAAGAACCTAATAAATAGCTCTTTCACTTTTTATCTGTATATAAATTATTTAGCCAGAACCAAAAAATTAATATACGCATGAGTTGGAGCCATTCCTGTCAGCGGTCAAATACAGGAATGGCTCCAGTCTCTGGTCGTCCGCCTAGACAGACTAAATTAGTTTTGTCAGCGGAAATTGGCAGCGGATGACTTTTTCATCGCCGGAATATCGCTGAACGACCTAGCTGAAGAAGATAGACTCTGCCTTATCTTCGCTATGTAAGTAGCCATTTCTTGTTTGACACGTCGGTGTTTTCGCATCGATATTTCATTGTTCCGCTTCGGTACACGCGGTTAACAATACCCACGTGCAAGGAGTTAAGATATAACTTATGAACTTTTACTATTTTTATCATCCAATCACAGGTCGGAGCCATTCCTGTATTTAGTCGCTTGTTCCTTTTCCTCCCTCCGCCATGTTTGCAGCTTGAATTACAAGCCAGACAGCGGTGTCATTCATTAATGACACTTCAGGTGTGTTTACAAGAAGTAACATTTGTTTTGAACCAATCAGAGCGAATCACGGCACGGCAAAAATAGCGGGAAATGGAAAGCACTATATAACATCGTCCTAAACCAGATGAGCCCACGACATATCAGCGGCATCTTGTATGAGTATCCGCAGTTTACAATGTGACTTCCGCTTTTTCTTGTTGACGCATACTCACAGTGTACTCGAGTGTTAGGAAGTTCGTGTAGTGCGTCTGAGCCAGTTTCTGCCAGATTTGAACAGAAAAACAGGTCCTTTGTTGGACTGTAATGATACTTTGACGGCGCTGTTAACGAAATGTTTGGCCGGTTCGTAAGTTGTCAACCTGGTTTCGGTCGATCTGATTGATTGGCAACACCTCTTGAAAATCCTACACACCATCGACCTAAGCCTCATAGCTGCCAAGTGAGCAGAAGAACAATGACATCAAAATACTCGAGAAAGATAAGTATTAATTTTAATTGCATTTGTGTTAAACTTATATGTACAGAAATTTCTGAAGAGGTACTTAATCAGAAGTTTATCACATGATAAGCCTTCAAACTTGTATTAAATAAATTGATGTACATATTTCACAATTTTAAGATGATTGTTTGATGACAATACACCGACGGTCAACATTCGAATATTCAGCTTGAGCTTCCTCCTAAATGTTAAGTATTTCAATTTGAACTTGTAGAATATAACCTATGGATTAAATGTGGGTCTATAAGTATCATCCATGAAATTCTTACAGGCAATTTTCATCATGATATTAAAGCACCACAAACTCAAGAACAAGGAAAAATAAGTTACGCAGAAAACTGAGTTAGGCAGAAAACTGACGGAGAAATTCATAGTTTTCATAATTTTGAATTCATTCATAATTTTGAATTACAAATCATTCAGACCATAGCCACATATAGACTTTTAGATTGTCACTGCTTTTCTTTTGGTGATTGCATGATATGGTACCCGTCTTGACGTTCTTGGGAAAGGAACCATATCATGCAAGTCCAGGCAGTTGATGTAGTGTTTGCGCATTTTGTCTTGGTCATATGACTGCGCTGTGGGGTCTAGGCCATGGCATAAATCTGTAGCAAATGCCAGTGCAAACAAGCCACAGTCATTTGAATTTGTTTGCTTTTGCACTCTTTCATTACAAAAAGTGACTGTAGAACCAGTATACAATAGCATGTGACATGAATGATCAATGGCAACCGCACTTACATTTTGATATAAGCTGTCATACACCTTGACAGTTCCAGGACTAGTAGCTATTGTGCTCAGGCAAACCCAGTGTGAGCCAGTGTTTATGATCTGTACAAACTCACTAATAGCTGGAGTGACTAATGCACCCACAATAACAGGGTCCCTTAGACCATCTACAAGAGGGAATTTTTGTTTTAGGAGGATCTGACCAGCATGTATCTCAGAATCACACAGCCATGTTGTCTTGTTTAAAATGGATCACCTATACTTATTTTAATTACATCAGTGCTGTCTTCTTCCTTCAGTGACTGTGGTTGTTGATAGGACTCACTATCACTTGTAAGGCAGTAAGGCCTGAAAAAGAAATTATCATCTGGGCTTTCTTCTTTCCACTTCTTGATTTTTAAGTCAAGGTTTTCTTGATCAATTTGTGAATGTCTGCACACCACTGTGGCACAATACATGTGGTTCCTGACATCCATGGTTGTTGGGAAGAACCGTCTGTTGGTTAGATCTGGAGGCTGTTGGCCTGTGAAAAGTTCCTTCTTTACATAATGATGCAGGTGCCGTTGCATTTCAGAAACACAATTAACACCACTTCCAACAAGCTCATGAATTTTTTTAACCAGTGTCTTATCAATAGGCTGAAGTAGCCCAGCAGTCTGATTACACAACAAGAAAGAAAGAATAATTGCTTTATTATTTATTCATTTAAAAAATTACACAACCTCATCCCCAGGTTTTCTTGGTCAACGGTTCAATAACCTGGAGCCGGCTGCTTTTGATGTCATTGGTTCAATATGAGAAAATTTTTTCCAAATTTGGTCAACAGCAGCTGGTTATGATGAAATATGTGAGTGGTTTTAACCTTTCAGAAACAAGGAAATATTTTCAATGAATAATAATGCAAATTATACTAACATTACTATCGGCAGTCCTCTGGTAGGGCTTTTCAGTAATAGTTACAGAATGTTATAATTACAGAGTACTGAACACTGTATTTTTTTAAGAAAATCCATTTAAAAAGTCCATGACAGCATTCCATTAAAACAGTGCCAGTGGAAATCCCTCTCCGATAAAATTGTGATATTATAGTCTTGACATTGAGTTTGAGGAATGAGTGCCAGTGTAGCTAAAAGAAGCTCTACATGTAGTACATTTTATTGGTCTTTTGTTGTGATGTATAATCTTTATTCATTCTTTATATATATTTGACATGACAGTGGAAGCAGCACAGTCTACAGTAGACTGATGATCTGTGTGAAGTTAAGTCACCTTCAATTCCCCACCAAACTTCAGTTTCCTGATTCCAAAAAAAATTTAATTGATGGCCAAGTACTTACCCTCCCCATGGGGTGAAATAAGTGATCCGTAGGTTTAGGAAGTAATATGTAAATACGCTCCTCTGTAGCTATTGTTTGCTTCTTTTCTGACTCTAGGGATGTTCTCAGAAATTTTGACATTGTCTCCCTTCTACTCTTTGTGTTCTCTGAAATCTAACGATATAATGTTTTAATTAAAATAATATTTGAAAAATTGGTTTCTAAAATATTCACTCTGTTTCCATTACAGGTAAATTTGTTTCAATTCTGCACAACGAAATGTCCAGGTTGTCTTATCATATGTCCACTTGACCTACATGTAAGACAAGGCCCATTAGGATTAAGCACCCTTTATTAGGCTAGTGATCATTCATGTTAATGGTAGTGCCCCCTGAACCCTTATTCAATAATTAAAATAAACTGACCTTATTTTCAGGATACTTGATTATTTTCCTTAGGTGAATCTTTGCTGGACAGTCACATTTCTTCGTATCCTGTGCTATAAAGCGCTGTTTGGTGTTGTTATAGCAGTGATCAGCATTCTCCTTCTGAAACCAAATAGATTTATTGGATTGTTAGATAGAGCAGTCATATGGGAATAGTCAAGTTATCAATAAACTTAGAAGTAATGAAAAGTATCCTTTAAAATAGTACTTGATTCCTACCTTGTAAACTGCAGTCACAGTGGTCCTTTTTTGCAACTTTGCTTATTTTAACAAATAAAATGTGATATGTCCTTTTACTTGCAAGTGGTAAAAAAGAAAACATTATTGCCTGCTATTAGCCCTGAGGGAGAGGTGAGTGCTCACCAACTTGCTTAGAAAAATCAGTTGGGACTTACCACCTTGTTAGCTTAAGAGCAAATAGGTGAAGGTAAATCAATAACTTTGTAATGCCCTACATATGACATCCTCTTTGGGAGTCCTTAAGTAATAATATCATCTTGTTTACATTCTTATTTAGTTAATTATTATGCATGCTTACATCTTTTTGTAGTCTCTTTTGAGCCTCCTTCCTTTTGAGTGCCTTATTTCTGTCTGGCCCATTTTGGCATTCTAAAACTTTGACCCCCACAATTTGGAATGGGATGCCATCAAAACTTAGTCTGCACCCTGTCATCTCCTGTGAGTCAGCCCATTGTAAACGGTGGTTCTTAGCATTTTTATCTGCATTTTCTTTTATGTGAGAAGAGGAACCAAGCTAAGTTAGCAATACGATACATGTACACAAACACATACGTACATATGTACACATGGGTGCTTAAAATGGAGGGCCTGAAAATCAAGCCTGCCCCACCCAGATGTAGCCCAAGGACTGGTGTAATGGATGGGGATGCTGGCAGCTGTGTGGCAATAGCACTGAGTAGGGTTTTGACACTTTAAGCTTGATCTTAATTAATTAAGCATTTCTTGCCAACTCTTGCTGCAGGCTCACAGTAAATTGACACTTGAAGCTAAGTTGAATTTTAATTACATGTTAATTTTGAAAGTCTAACTGACCAGGGTAAACCGAAGAATAATGATGTGTACATGTATTCTTAAGATATCAATAATTATTGGAAAAAAGTTAAATCCCTTTTTTTTATTTTGATTTATCTATATTTCATGTTAATAACACGATCTCACACGCCCCTGGCTTTAAATACCTATAGTGTCTAAATAAAGTTATACTTCACTTTACTTTACTGTCAGTATGGTTTATTTTGTAAATCTTTACATGTGAGCTTACTTACCCAGCCTACTGCAATTAGAAAATCCTCCTGTTTGTTTAAATACAGTGAAGCGTGTCGTCGTAGCTATCTCGTACTGTTTTATGAGTTCGTCAGCGCTGCTTTCATCGTTAACATACCCGGAATAAGGGTCAAACTGTACGGTCAATCTTGAAGCCCAAGGTGTACTGTTATCAGCCATGTTTGTTCTTCTACCAAACATTTAGATTTCCCGCCAATATTTACCCGCGAGCCGCAAAACATAAATGCATGAGTGTTAAATATTAACTGGACCACCCCTTGGCAAATATATCTATTAGTAGCAAATAAGATGTTGAACAAAAACCAAGAGATCATGGTCAAATAAAAAGTAAAGATAATTTATTACAAACAGAAAAGAACTGTATGTTTGTTCCAATCGAAAGATTTTACAGTGCAAAGTTATGCAAATGATCTTTGACCTGAATCTGCTTTTGGTCGATGATAGCGAGGTCAGAGGATAAAATCGACCGAAACTATTAGGCCGGTCATATTTAAATGTCGATCCTCCTTTTAACGCCTTTATAACAGGCTAGATTTTTTCTTAAATATGTGATCTAGACAGAAATTAGTTTGTACAAGTTATGGGAAGAATACTTTCGCAATAAAATATTGAAGAATACGACGCTTTATCGTCAGTCACACAGGTCACGGTCTCTTGATTCGCTGGAAACGAGCAGGAAAATAGAAGACTCTCGCTACGATTCCGCTGACGTGTCATGGGCTCATCTGGTTTGGGACGATGATATGTATTGCCCTAGGGGTGTTGTCAATTAATCAGATCGACCGAAACCAGGTCGACAACTTACGAACCAGCCAAACATTTCGTTAACAGCGCCATCGATAAAAATGTCATTACACTCCAACAAAAGACCCGCTTTTCTGTTCAAATCTGCCAGAAACTGGCTCAAACGCACTTCCTATTCCATGAGTAAACTGTAAAATACGCTTTAACAAGAATAAGCGGAAGTCACATTGTAAACTGCGGATACTCATACAAGATGCCGCTGATATGTCGTGGGCTCATCTGGTTTAGGACGATGTTATATAGTGCTTTCCGGGAAATATTACTGTTAGTGCATTGTGTCATGGCGGCTGTTCGAGCGAAGACATATCGTTCTTCTCTAAAGGCAATGGTTTCCTCCCCAGTTTGTGATGAAGAGGAAAATTCTGACCTAGATTCGTCTTGCAGCATATTATCGGTAGATGAGAGCGAGAATAGTCCACCTCAATCTCAAGTGACGCCAGTGATGCTAAAAAGAACTACGAGCACGGGTTTTACACCGAGCGTGGTGGCCATGGATCAAAGAGAAGATGTCGAAGATCCGAGAGGTAAGTTCCCGCCAAAACAGTTTTGCTTTCTTACTAATCAACTTCTTCTGCCCGGTTCTTAGTTTCTTTTGTTCTTGCTTTTTTTTTTCAGACTGGGATGTTCAGCGTGTCAAGGTCTGGGCAAAAGCGCTATTTAATGATGAAGGCATAGCTAGAAAATTCGAGGAAGAAGAAATCGAGGGGCGTACACTGCAGTCTGAACGCATCTTGTCCGATGCATCGATGGACAATCTTGGATTATCAACAATTGGAAAGAAGGACAAATTTGCCACTGCCGTCCAGGATCTTTTCGGTAAATTTATCAAAGTCACAATAATGATAATACAGTCAGTTTTTATTTTTGTGATTTCTTCAAGTTCTGAATAGACCCTTTCACGGTTTCTGGTGCCATCTTTGTTGTGGGCAAAATTTACAGCCAATGTATGGGAAAAGTTAGGAGTTCGAAGCACAATAATTTAAAGAAAATTAACACTCTGCAATTTCTATGAATAACAAGGTAAACGTACCTAGCAAAAGATTTAATGGGTTAAATGTGAAGGACACATACATGCTGGGAAGCGAGAAATCGCATTTCTAGTTTTTCATACAAATGCTCCTAAACTTCTTCGCGCTAACGGCGGCTCAGTTTTCAGACAAATGTATGTAAAAACAAAATCCTTACGTTTTTCCAGCGAGTTTACATTCCTCAAATTTGGTCAGTAAACTCTTTTACCCGGTATCTTGAGTTTGTAATTCAAAAATATTTCGGAATTAGAATTTTCCGTGAATTATAAGACATTAGATTGCTCACTTTTCCCATACATTTATTGTAAATTTTGCTGTGTTTGCCCCCAAACAAGATGGCATCAGAAACCGTGGAAGGGTCTATTTTGCTTATCTGCAAAACAAGGTGACATTTGCAAATATTTTGTGCATATATTGTGTTCCCATAATACCAAACTGGTTTAATTAGTTTATAATCTAGAGGTGCTTCCAAAAACTACAGCAAAAAATACTGAGATATACCAAAATGGTTGCTTCTTCTTGCTGATATGCATGCACTACTTGAGACTGGAGACCAACTTACTTTGAGTGAGATTGCACCGTTACATTTAGTTAACTTTCCAGTGAGTTTAAAACGAAAACTGAACGGTCTCATGCCGTAATTAAATACACAAATTCATAAGTTTTAAAGGAGAGTATAAATTACAAACCTGTACCTTTTCTGCAGGGCAGAAAAGACCTTGTTTCCTAATGTAATGAGAATTACATGACAGTTGGGAATTTTTCTACAGGCAGTGTTGTTAATCACAAGCGAAAAAAACCCAAGCTAGTGTGTACAGAAAGGTTTGAAGATATCGACAGAATTCTTACAAACAAGGAAAAGCACACATTGACCTCTTTAGACCGCAGTGTCTACAATACAAAGTAAGTTGGATTAAAACATATTGATGCCCCAGTTGTGTTGTGATTTTCCTTAGGTGACCTACAAACTATTGATTCTCTTTGCTATTAACACATCCATGGAAATGCTGAAAAATGGTTTCATTTGTTAGAGTTAATCTTATTCCCTTTTATAGGTGTTATGCAGAAAGAAAGAAAAGAAGTTCTGTTGTGATAGAATTCTGGATGCCCTCATAATCTCATTTTGCATTCTTAGGAAGAAGAAAATCATTGCTTTTGCTAGGACTGTCTGGCCTGATGATCAACCCACCCCTTGGTTTAGAAACAGTGCAGAAAATTCAAAGAAGCTCCAAGAGATAACGAAGCAGTTGGCTGAAGATGAATCTTACACATTCCCCAGAGCAGGCTTAGGAATAAAAGCCATTGATGAAATTATTAGAAAGTACATGCAAGAGAGAAGGCTGTCTTAAAGTTTTTGAATAGGTCTCCTTCCAATTAAGGTATGACGGAAGAAAAATTGGTGTTTCTGTTCCAAGTGAAATTGTGTACAAACCATCAATGCTAACCCCAATAAAGTATATATCGTCTGAAAGCTATTTTTGAATTTTGTCTTAGTCATATAGACCATAATAAGCAATGTCAACATTTTGTTTGTGATTCTGAGGTGCAACATTTGGTTTATTCCTGAGCATGTTTACATGAACACCTAAACTTTAATGTGGAATTTGATCTACACATATTGGTTTAAGAAACAGTGTCTCTGATTTTTCTTTTGATGCTCCATTTTTTAAGAATTTTTAACTTAAAAGAGGAGTTTATAGTGCTTTTTCAATTTTACAAAATAATGGAGCAATAAAAGAAAAATCTGAGACACCGTTTTTTAGACCAATATATGTAGATCAAATTCCACACAAAAGTCTAGGTGTTTCTTGTAAACGTGTTCTTGAATAAACCTAATGTTGTACAACTTCAGAATCGCAAGCAAATGCTAACATTGCTTATTATGGTCTATATTATCAAAACAAAATCCAAAAATACAATCTATACTCAATTATCTTTCAGACGTTATACTTTATTGGGGTTAGCATTGATGGTTTGCACACAATTTCACTTAGAATGCAAACACCTGAATTTTCCTTCTGTGATACCTTAAGAATGCATTTTGATGTTTAAAGCCAAGGAATGCTGTACAGGTGTGTGATAGGCATGTCCATGTAGTGGCCTTAAGATGAACATGTACAGGTAGCACTGAGCTTATTGGCTGGTTTATTGTATAATTAAATGTTTGACCGTTAAAGGAATACTTGGACTGCATTCTTTATTTTCTTTGCTGTTATTGACTTCGATAAGATGGAGATCTCATTAATCTCAGACTTGACATAAAATGTTTCATACAGGGAGGTGCTGTAATCCTTGGCTGGGTATACCATTTATTATTCATGGGTATCCCATAAATCCCTGACTGGTGGTGATCTCATTTTCCAAACATGGAGATCTCATAATATTTCAGTGATTTGTAATGACATTTTCCAAACATGGAGATCGTGTGTATCCCAGATAGGTTATCTTATTTTCCCAACCTGGAGATCTCACAAATTTGACACTGGTTATTCCATTTTCCGACAATGGAGATCTCAAAAATCCAAGAATGAAAATGTAATTTTCCAAATATGGAGACAATATTAATCCTTGAATGGATTTTTTATTTGCCAAGCCTGGAAAATGGAAATAATATCCTGTTCTGGATAATTTACTATCCAAAGTTGTATTTTTTATTAATCCTCTCCTGGATATTGCAATTTCCTTTTTTTTCCAGTCCTGGCTATATAAGTTTGCCAGGCTTGGAATTTGTCTTAACCCTCACTGGATATTTCTTGATAAACCAAACTTGGGGAAATTGCATTTTCTCCAAACTTGGTTTTTTCTTGAAAACCAGGAAATATCCAGGCGAAAACCAAGTAAAAACTGGATTGGATTTTTCAAATTTTTTCCTGTGATCAAGAAATCTATGCATTCAGTAAACCAGCAATTTAAGTTGAGATACTTAAAAACATTGTTCATCTTTCTTAAAAATAAAATTGGTGATGAAATAAATATTTTTCCTAGGTAATTCTGAAAGTACATGTTCTAAACTCTGAAGCTGCAGTTTACATTTGGTTGGGTCATCCTTGTGACAGAAATCCTGAGGCGACCTGTTGCAAGCAACAGCAACACCTATTTTGACAACCCAAATGGAATTTGTTTATCTATCAAATCAGAAATCTATTCGTGTGCTGCTTCCAAATCTACGCTGATTCTTTCCGACATTCTTACTTAAACAACCCAAGTGGAATTTGTTATAAGAGTTTTGATGATAACATCCCTGAAATACATCTGTCCCCCTCCTCAACCATTCCCCCAACCTCATTACTTTCCTTCAAGATTGCCCAATTGTGCAGATTCAATGGTTGGATCTGACATTAATTCAATTTCAAAGGTATTCTGCTTACCATGCCAGCTTTGTAATTTGCAGCAAATTTGAGGAAAAGTTCTTCACGTGTTTTCCAGGGAGATGCACGAGCCTCAGCAGTGGCCAGGTGTCGTCGCTTACAATCCAGCCCTTGACTTCAATTTTCTCGAGGCCTCCGTGTGTTTGCAACTGCTAATGAATAGTCTCTCCGGAGTAACAGAATTCCTACTTGCCATTCTTGTAGCCTTATGTATCTCCTACAGTACTTAAAACCGCTCAAGACTTGAACAGATTCATGGAAGGCATTTTGGACCAATTAGCATCCATAAATTTGCTAGTTACAAAGTAACTAAAAAATTTATTAGGACTGGAACGAGAAAGATTTTTAACGAGTCCGATCCAGGCTCGTCTCGCCACAATAATAACGCGAACGTCTGCAGCTGGAATTCTTCGTTTAGCTTGATTTCCACAGGTAAGTAAACTCCTCTGTAAAAATGTAACAAGAATTGACTTTGCAGATCATCTTAGCCTAGGTGAGTGTTTAATTAATTTTGACCCTGACCAACTCAGTCAATCATGCCCGACCACGTATGGTTATCCGATAGAAATCCATGGCCTCAACTGCATTCGGTACATTTACTTGCAATCCGCACTGTATAAAATATTTGTTACCAACTGCGGTACAACGGTTATCCTGCCTTAACTAAGCATATTTACTAACTAGTTTGCTTATTTCCCGAAATCATAACATTTCCTTGCTCATAACCAGCGGATTTCAATATTTGAAAGAAGCCAGTTCTTGGAAATATCTTGGGCATTACGGAAGTTAGTATCTGAGCATGCAAAGCAAGCTTTATCCATCGAATCAGAAATCTCTTTGTGTACTGCTTCCAAATCTCTACTGATTCTTTCCAACTTGTTCTTCAAAACAGTGGAAACAACACGAAAAGTTTCGCTTGAATGAGCTTCCGCCCGTCATGCAAATACAAGAAAGTGTTATGCACCATTTGATACAGTTAGAGTCGCATACGCTGATGAGCTATTACACGGAAACTACAAATGTAACATCAGGTTTAAATACCGAGTGTTGAGATTAAAATCCTATGCACGGAACCTAGGACGTGCCAGATTTAATGCCGTTTCCGACAATTTCCTCAGACAAGGCATCATTCTCATAACAATTCATCTTGAAAGAGGAAATGTACAAGAGACGGTTTTTGAATACAGTTCTTCCCACAGCTGGAATCTTAAGATCTTGCTCAAAAAATTCGTTGTGCAAATGATGTAGACACGTCTTAAAATGTTATAATTGTTATTTACTGTTACTTTCATATTATCTATTTTCGATACTTGGACTTTTACATATTTTCAGCAGTGACAATTCTTAGTGAATTTTTACCTTTTAGGCCTTTTGAATTTTGACTTATGTACTCAAATAACAGAACCTCCTTTGATACCAGTGCTTATTACATTTGAAAGAAGCCAGTTCTTGGAATATCTTAGGCATTGCAGAAGTTAGTATCCGTGCATACAAAGCAAGCTTTATCCATCAAATCAGAAATCTAGCTATTTGTGTACTGCTTCCAAATCTCTACTGATTCTTTCCAACATGTTTCCCAAAACAGTAGAAACAACGTGAAAAGTTTCGCTCACATGAACATCCGCTCAAATACAAGAAAGTGTTGTGCACCATTTGATACAGCTAGAATCGCATACACTCATGAACCATATCACAGAACTCACAAACATAAACTTAGGAGTCAATACTGAGTGTTAAGATTGGAATCCTATGCACGCGACATAGCATGTGCCAGATTTCATGCCTTTTCCGACGATTTTTTCAGACAAGGCGTCATTCTCCTAAAAATTCGTTTTAACACAGGGAATATACAAGGGATGGTTTTTTAATACAGTTCTTCTCACAGCTGGAATCTTAAGATCTTTCCCAAAAAATTCGTTGAGCAAATGATGTAAATACTTTTGAAGATTTGAACATTTTTAATTTACTGTCACTTCAATAAGGATGGTGGTAGGATCAATTTATTTGTTTATCATTTTATTAGTATGTTAACTTTATATTAAAAAATGTTTTACCTTTGGTTTGTTTTTATTCTGTAATTTGGAAGTACTGTTCACCTCGGAGCAGCTCATGAGACAAATCGCATGTCAGGAGTTTTACGTCCGACCATTTTTTGCTTTGTTAAGGGAAATAAACTTTTTTTTGGTATCTGTGTGGTATTTACTAAAACAATTATTCACCTCCACTTTGGTGAATAATTGTTAATTATTGTTCAGGATAGCGATCTGTTCCTTTTGGCGGCCAAGGACCTTGTGATGGATTATCTACATATTATTTTGCTCTCTTTTTCCTTTTTATTTCCATTAAGACTAGCCATTAAATTGTTGGTAAATACGTAAGAAATGCATGGATAGACCTGAAATACATTGTAAGGATAGTTTATTAAGTGTTTTCATACACATTTGCATAAGAGTCGTGTCATTGTCATTTATGACTTTCAAATGCTACTAACGTATGCATTGAAATGAAAATTCAACCTGACATTCTTTAAATTAGTATGATATTCTAAGAACACGTTGTTGTTTTTTTAGACCAAACAGCGGCAAGATAAATATGAGAAATGTCGAGGAAAGAGTACTCTTTGGAAGAGCTTAATTATTTCCGTGTTTGTTACATCACTACAAAAATCATTCGGGATGGCCTGCAATCAGTTTTCAAACAAGAATGGAATAGATTATATGGAAGTAGACGTGGACAATGGCTTGACACTAGCAGTAATGGCATGGATTTTTTTAACATGGAATCACGAAAAAGCCGAAAGAGAAACTATAGGCTTCTGAACAGCATTAGATATGGAGACAGCGGTTCCTGGGATTGTACCTGCCTTTTCTTTGCGATTCTCTATTCCGATACCCTTGGCGGACTTCTGTCACGTGCAAGTCCTACTGTATATAGTAACGTTAATGATTTGCGAGAATTCCGCAATGGGTTTTTTGTGCATCTTTCCCAACCAAGAGTTTTGGAATCAGACTTTCAGGCCAATGTTCAGAAGGTCACAAACGCGTTTATAGCTCTAAATCTTGACACAACAGAACTGCAGACAATGGTAAATCAACGGAACTTTCCCACAGGGGAGCTTCAAACACTCCAAGAGCAAATTGCCGTCTTAGAGAAAGAAATTCAAGGTAAGCCCAAAAACTTTGTAGTTCTTCCATCCAAGCCATCGCACGAGGTCATTGAAAGGAGTAGTGAAGTCAAAGAAATCATGCAGATGCTTTGTGACCTCCAAAACGGAAGTGACGATGATTCTGTTGTAACCGTGTTTGTCACTGGAAATCCAGGATGTGGCAAGAGTCAGATTGCTCGTCAAGTTGGAGGAAAATTTGCTGATCAGAACCCTGATTGCAACTCATTTGTCATGACACTGGATGCTGAAAGCGAAGAGACTTTGCTTGAATCGTATAAGAGATTTTGCCGTGAGCTTGGAATCACGGAATACTCTCTAAATAATATCGTAGGAGGCGATTCCAAATTGACGAAGAAAGAAAAAATTACGCATCTGAAAAGCTTTGCATTTTCCAAGGTACGAGAGTATTCCACCTGGTTGCTCATATTGGATAACGCTGATGAAAGTGAGAGCTTACGCTGCTTCTTGTCAGAGAAAGGAGAGCATGTAGGTTGTGGACAACTACTTGTTACCACGCAAGAGAGCACCTATCTCCCATTTGGTGACCCTTCATGCAAAAGGATCTCCCTCAGTGAGGGAATGCAAGTAAACGACGCCGTGAATCTTCTCAGGAGTGTCTCCAAGCTTCCACCTGGCAATGATGAAGAAGAACATGCAGTATTAGATGCCTTAGATTACCAGCCTTTGGCCATTGCTTCAGCAGCACTGTATGTTCGATTCTTGCGCGACGGAGTAGGAACGGATATTGGTTCTGCAAGTTTCACATGGGAAAGCTATGTCAAACAACTAGACAAGGGAAAGAGAAAGGCAACTGAAAAGGTCTACGAAGAGACGAACGTGAATTATCCACAGTCAATGACTTCAGCGGTCTCATTGACATTGCAAAAACTTGTCAAGAATGCCGTTTTTGAGCGTGTGTTCCAGTTCCTAGCTTTGTCTTCGCAAGCACCAATTGCACTTGACGTTATTGTCAAATATGTGATGGAAATGGAACCGGACATAGACGAATCCCTCACAGCAGTAGAAATTTCCAAATGCTGTCTGCTTATCCCAGATGCAGATAAACCTGCTCTCGTAAGAGTGCACCGGGTCGTACATGAGGTGATGAAAAGTCATTTCATCGAGAAGAACCCCACGGATAAAGTCTTTGAGATCGTTCAGTCATACATCAAGACAATATCTCTGTTTATCCAACATGACCTTGTAGAACTGGACCTCCAGTTTCACCTCTTTTCTAACATGATGGCCCCCCATTTAAAAGCGTTCAGTAGCCACTTGGATACTTCAAACTGGGTACTGCACATGACAAGACATGAAAGCTCAAATGAAGTCAAAGAAGCGATTTTCAGCATGGGTGACATTTGCAGCAAACAAGATTATCTACCAGCAGCAATGAAATACTTTGAATGTGCCCTCAAAATCACCTGCAGTAAAGAAGAAGAGAGTGAAGACGACAAAGCTTTCATTGCCAAGATTCTAAACAATACAGGTGTCGTCTACTTGAAGCAAGGAATGTTTGAAGAGGCTAAAGAACACCATGAGCGTGCATTGAATCATCTCGGCTACAACTTGAATCAGGGCCAAAAGTCGAGTCAAGAAGTTGCAGACTCTTTGAACAAACTGGGAAATGTATTCTATAGACTAAGCCACTTTGATGACGCAAAGGATTACTTCATGAGGTCGCTAAAAATGAGGGAGGAGTTGTGTGGTGAAGAGGATGCTGCTGTTGCTTCCTCCCTTAACAATCTGTGATCCATCTACAGCGTCTTGGGTAAGCACCAGATTGCAAAGGATTATTACGAAAGATCACTTGCCCTAGTGAAAAAATGCTTTGGAGAAACCCACCCCCAGGTCGCTGACTGCTTAAACAATCTTGGAATTGTGTATTGTGAACTAGATGAAACCAAAGATGCGCAAAAACATCTTGAGGAAGCGTTTGAAATGAGGAAGAAACTGTACCAGCCCAACCACCTTGTGATCTCTGAGTCCTACAACAACCTAGGACTGGTACACAGAGGTGCTGGTCAACCCGAAAAAGCAATGGGTTTTTTCAAATCTGCGTTATCTATTAGAGAGAAGATGTTAGATCGAGAACATCCCGCAATAGCAGAAGCACTGAGTAATCTGGGACAGGTGTACATGGATCTTGGACAATTGGAGGAATCCAAAGACTGTCACTTCCAAGCAAGGAACATTCGGATGGAGAAATTGGAAAGTGATCATTCTGAACTAGGTGACTCATGGCTGAATCTTGGAATGGTATTTGAACAATGTAGTGAGCTTCGTGAGGCAGCTTATAATTATCGTCAAGCCCTTGAAATCTACGCCAAACATTACCCTCTGAATCATCACCTACGCCAGTCAGCAGAAGAATGTTTAAAACGTGTCTCCCGTGATCCCAGTTTGAATAGACCTGAAAACTACACGGCTCGCATTTGGTCATCGATGAAGAAAAATTTTAGGCGATCAAAGATCTTGAACTATCCCTTAGCTGGGTCGTACTATGACAGAATCATACTGACTTCGAATAATTCTTTTCTTTTTGGGGGGTTGTTTGAGCTCGAGAGTCTTGACGCTAACCTCTTTGTGCTAATTATTATACTGTTGGTGCAATATGTAAAATACTACAAGCTAGACGAGAATACTGGGTTTTTTAGGAGCTTTTTGGAAGTGATACCCTACGTTGTTGGGGCAAGAGTAGCACTAAGGGCACTAGAAGCAGATTATGGAGCTTTTGAGTTTAGGTTACTCTGGCTTCTTAAACTTTATGGTTTTCTATACCTGTTGGCATATTTTCTTCATCATATCTTTGGTTTTAGTTAGGTTAGTGTCAATTGCCTTCAAAAAATCAGTACACATCAGAGTTTGAGCTAAGAGATGATTGCAAAAATGACTGTATTATTAACACAGTCACATCAATTCTATAATTTTAAAATTGATAAATCATTCTCATCACATCAACCTAGCCATTTTCTTCTATTATGACATAGAGGGCATTATCAAATGCTGATTGGCTGAGACAAATGCCAATGTAATTGTTCATTAATTTTGTTAATTGCCTTTGAAAACATTACTTGAAATTGAAAAAATTAAACAAAAGAAATGCTTAACTTTACCTAAAATTATTATGCTTCAGCTTTTTTGTACAAATTAAAATTTCAGTCAGCTGATTTGTGCACTTACCAGGGTCGGCCAGGGGGGGTAGTGGAATACCAATATACCCGAAAAAAAAAAAAGACAAAATACCCCAAAATACCCCAAATTCCTCCAAATATACCCAAAAATAATCGAAGCTTTGAATACTTTATACCTGAAATTCAAAGAAAGTGATATACTGAATACCCATATTTAAGCTGCAATATACCGTATACCCGATTTAAAACGCCCCTGAATACCGAATACACAAAAACCCTGGCCGACCCTGACTTACTGATTTTGATGGGACACTGAAATGGCTTCATATGAAACTTTACAATAACATGTGTTTTCTAGCTTCTTACTAAAAGAAAAATTTGTTATTTTTATGTTAAAAAAGTAAAAAAATGCTTCCTTGTAAAAATTAAGGATTCATATCACCTGTGTTTTCAGAAGTTTAGGAATATTACTTGAAGTGTAATCTGTATATACATGTACCAATCACTGGCAGTTTTTTATCCTTTTGTTTATTGGAAATACACTGAAAAGAACAAACATTTGTCTGGAGCTATTTTTTTAGCATTAGTTCCATTTTGAGGAAAGCTTTGAGACCCTCATCTGGAATTTCTTCCAGAGCAGCTCTGGCTGCTGAGTCATCACCATACATCTTTATTAATTCCTCAGCATGTTGAATCATAACACAGTTCTGACAGCCACTCATGCAGCATAACTCCAAAGGAGGGGGAGGAAGTATGGGCAGTTTCTTCTCTTCACCTTTTGCTTCTTCCTTAATTTCTAAATATGGAAGAGCCTGTTGTGAGTCTGTTAAATTAAACAAACATATTTTTAGTCCAAGAGAGCCAAATCAATGCAAAAACAAGGAGACATTTAAAAGCATGGAAAAATTAGATCTGAACAGTAAATACAGATTTATTGAGAATTGACCCTAGCTCAGAGTTCATCCAGTTAATTAATACTCTTGACTGTTTTGGCTTTAATAGGATTTTAAATGCTTCAAGACATATCCTATCCCACTTTTCTTGGAAATTGGGAGAATGCAGGATGGTGAAGAAAATATGCAAAACTAGGTGAAATTTGGCAAAGGAAGGGGTGTGTTTTCATTTTTTTTTCTAGATGAAAATATCGGAACTGGTGTGCTGTAGGCATTCACAAAACTGATTATGAAGAAAAACAAATAGATGAAACTGGTTGTGACATCTTTACCACATTACTGTAGTGTTCATATGTTCATTGCCACACAGGTGGTCAGAGTAAGTGTATAGGTTAAGCCACTGATGAAATGTAAATTCAATGAGAATTTCCAAGTCATTTGTGACCCCTAGCCTCTCTGCCCTCCCTGATATTTTTAAGAGAAAATTTGTCTCGGTTACTAAAGGGAGTTCAAGGGTTTACAAAAATGTGAGGTTTGTTTATCTCCACCTTTCCATTCTTCCCATTAATTATCATTCACTTATTTCTTACATTTCCAGGGAATGCACACTGAGACTAACAATTTAAGATGTTGGAAGAAACATATTATTTAATTATCAAACATTGCACCTTCTCCTGTTGTTCTTTTATTTTCTATGATGATTCTGACACCCTGCCATGAATCAAAAGAAAAGCATCTAGGTCATTTGATATTTTGTGGATGATGACATATTCAAAATAAGTTAAATTTGTTTCATTTCAACATCCCATCAATGCTGATTTCAAGACAAAGTTTAAGCCTTGGTGCATAACACTTGGCCTCCTTTTGAATATTAGATTAATATATATTGAAGATGTAATAAACTAGATACAAAAAATAATAAGCACCTTGGTTAATATACAAACATTTAAACAATCTTGTGTCATTTCTTAGTCAACCCACTAAAATAGTTCAAAACATATAATTAAAAGAGTAAGCACACATTTTCAGTATAGTAGTCACACATAACTTATTGCTCACTCTCAGAATCTTCACTTCTTCACATTAATCTTGCACACCTTTTGTGTGGGCAGATCAATCAACTGTTATATTAATGGGGTAATTAAGTATTATCAACTGAGTTGATAAAATAAATTGGCCACCCTCCTATACTCCCCCACCGACACTGCACCACAGCTTCTTTAGAAACTTATCCCCTTTATACATTAATGCACAGAAAGAGAACATTCAGAGAAACTTGAGAGTGACAGAACCAATAATAAACACATTTTTCATAAGAAACTATCATGAGCATGGTTGTTGTATTGCTATTAAGTTTACAGTAACCACTGACAACCCTATGAAACTGGCGCACAAAGTGTTCGAACAGTGATTTGAGAACATGCTCAAAACCGGGAATATATATAAGAATTATCTAATTACTGCTCAAAACCCATAAAAGCTCTCCAAATCAGCGCCCATTTTTCTGCTTTCATGGTCATGAATGATCGTTCTGTTGTCCCTGAAACTTTAAACCTGTATAATAGACGTATTCCTAATTTTAATTTCTCTCAATCCGTAAAATAAAGTTGGAGAAATGAAAAAGTGTAAAAAGCAGTAAGTTTAAATCCGTCTGTCACTTTGAGGCAGGCATTATTCAGCTCTCTTTGAGAAATATATTCGATCACCTTTAGAAAAAAACTTGTAATTTCAGCATTTGCAATCTTTTCCGAAATATTTTAAGGGTGGAGGCTTTTTCTCAAAAGTACCCTCTTGTTTCAATAGTAACTAAATATAAGCTAGTCTCAGTGCTATATCCTTTCCAATGTTTTGCACTTACATTTGACAGATTTAACAGCTTGTTTCCTTGCCACGTGCAACGAACAGCTCTGAACATTCACGAGGTAAATTCTGGGAAATATATCCTATGACACTCAACTGAAATCCCAAAGGAGTTTCTTCCACAACAGAGCGCTCACCCTACGTCGCCATCACGGTTGTTGTCATTTTTTTGCCCACCGTTAAGTAGGTTTACATGACATAATTGATTCAAATGAGCAAACCGCTGACTAATTCCCAGTACTTTTCATCCAGATGACAAATATGGCCGCTGAAATTAAACAGGTTGTGTGATAAAATTTTGCAAACCGATCTATTTCATTTTCTCTGCATAATGGGTCGAATGAGTAGATATAAGAAGATTAAATCGTGTGACCCATTTTATAAAGGACCGAAGAAGGAAAGCAAAGCAACCAGGTGAGCGATCTCGAGGAGTGCGTGATACAAATGTGCTCATGGCTCTAACGCACTTACACCATATTGATATAATACTTAAAGTTACGTGTAATATTTAAATCATTTGGAACTCATTGAAGATCTATGAAACTTATTTTCTTATGACTATTCTTATTACGTACAGGATTGGTAAATTAGTTCAGTATAAGGAGTATTTTATTGTTAATAATCGCTTCGGCTGGGATATAAACAGAACTACACAATTGATTTCGATTTGAATGGCACATTAATATTTCCGTAGTGCTAAGTCGCTGGCAAAGAAAGAAAAACTTGGTGAACAAGGAATACCAAGAGCTGCAAAGGATCTCATGAAAAGACAGCTAGTAATGAAGAAAACGGCTGTAAGGAAGAGAACTGTAAGAAAGCAAAAGAAAACAGGTAAATGTGGGGTACATACTGTCACTACCTAGTACAGGTGGCATTCAAGGATCAGATTATAGTAGAAAGTATCATATTTCAGGGCCTTATTAAGGGAAGATGAACAGAAAAAGGCATATACCTTAAAAGCCTGAAAAAATTATTTCTTCTGCAGTATGCAAGCCTCCTAGATATTAGTTGGGCACTACTACAAAATGAGCCATTGAGCCATATGATGGGAGCAAGGCAAATTCAGGAAGCTCTTTGTTATCATACCATTGAATGGTATAAGACAAGTTTGCCTCATATCTAGCATGTAGGGTATGTAGCTTGATTTTAGGTTCAGAATTTTCTTTAAGTTTCCCACAAATGTTGTGAAAACCAAGGGATATAATAACTGTATAGTTTCCAGTCTTGGCATGTTATTTGACAAATTACATGGGGTCTATATTAATCCAGCCATGCACTTGTTATTGTTTGCCTACTTTCTACTTTCAAACTTATCAACACCCCTGGGATAGATCAATGTTTACAAATTTTTTAATCTTAACCCTTTGCACCCTAACATCAGTTTCCATATCCCCTATACTCTTCTCTATACATTTCCTTTGGTATTGAAAAGGAGAATTCATGTAATGATCAAAGCTTCTTCTCATTGTAGGTCGTTGATCATTACCTTTCCTCTCATGACCTTATTTAAGGAATGATTCAGTAGTATTACTGTAGGGAGAAATAAGGTGCTGGTCACTTTGGGGCCAGTTATTTAGACAAAATTTAGCTGTTGTTTAACAAAACAGCTTTCTAAACTTTCTCAAATTTAGCTAAATCTTTTATCTTAACATTCATTTTTGCGAACATAGTCAAAAGGGCTGAAATCTAGCAGTACAAGGACATTTACATAATGAAAACAACCTTGAACTGGAGAATACATTAGGCCCACTTCATGGGTAAAAGTGTATTTTGGGTTAGATCTCATGTGAATAACTGGCCCTTAGGGTTTAAAGGATTACTTGTATTGTTTCAGTCACCAATTAATCTTTTTTCAGTCATTGACTGAGCTCAAAAGTACAGTTTTCTTTACTACTTAACTTTACATGTGTATCGCCCTTAATATTTTTTAGCCCAATCAGAAATGAAAAAGTTTCAAAGAATGCCTGGAGAAAGCAAGAAAGAGTACTTTAATAGGATTGACCAAGAGGCCACTCAAGAGGTTGCAGAGGCTTTGAAAGCATCAAGGAAGATGAGAGATGCAAGAAAAAAGTAGGTCATTTTCCCTTTCTTATGCAAGTGTGCATTATGTTTTACAAGGGTTTAAATTCCAAAGGATAGAATTGCAACTGGTTAAAAAGATGGGTGCACCATGATCATGCTGCTTGCTGGTTTATAAATGATGCTGGGCTCAAATCAAATTATCTTGTTGATAAAAGCCCCAAGCAAGTCATATTTCAATTCAGTACCAATGACTTAATACTTAATGACTTACATGACTGTATGACATTTCCCATATTTTTCTTGTCTGTAATAATCTTGGTTTTCAGCATGTAGTTACACTGTCTAGTAACTCTATGAAGCTTTTTTCAAATCAAGTTTTTGACTTCTTGAATTTTAAATAGTCCTAGGGGTAAATCTCACTGCATTATCCCTCAGTCACCCTTATGATGATTTCCACTTGAATTTCTTACCTTAAATTTTAACAGTAGTCAAAAGACTCAATTAAACTTTTTTAGTTTCAATCTAAAAAATTTGGAACACTTTTTTGGTTTGATTCCTGTTTTCCTTTGGCATTTTAGGCATCTCAAAGACAGAAAGGAAAAGATGAAAGAAAAGAAAAGGTTGTCACAGGAAAATGCCAGCTTTGACCTAACAAAAGGTATATTTTACATGCTGACAAACCCACAAGGACCTTTTTGCCCTGCTGTACTTAAAGGGGAATACTCAGTTGTTAAAGAACATAGAGATTTAAATGGGAAACCTTGTTAAATCCAGTTGCATTAAGTTTAACTCAGACTGCAAAAAGAGTCTAACAGGGCAGACTGACAACTTCTTAAAAAAACCTTCACAGTTACTCTCATCATGCCTCTGAAGCATACAAATGTAAGGTGTCATTCAGATGGTAATATTTCACCTCACCCAAAGGCTGCAGCCCCCTGGGCTGTATGCCTATGCAACCAGTTTCATCAATCTTTTGATTCTTCCTTTAATTAATATCCATACATTATCCGGCAAACAGGTGATGACAATAATCAAACTTATCAGGTAGAAGTTGTTATCTTGATCTAACACCAAATTCCTGTAACTAATTGACAAGCAAGTGTGTATCAGCTAGAGGGGAGAGTTAATAATAAAATATTGGGAGTTAAAGAGTTAAATAAAGCTTTGTTTTGTAAAAGCTTGGCCTAATAAACTGCCACTCTTTTGGAATAGAGTCAGAGCCTGTATTTCCCCAAGAGAAATGAAGAAACAAAGATTGGGTTTGAGAGACTGGTAACAATCCATACCATGCAATTAACACCTGTGCTGAGGACTCAGGGTAATGCCTGCTTGTTTGATTTATCATTGCTTTGTTTTCAGATAATGTACGGTTTGGAGATGTTGTTATGCAGCCTCCTTCCATAACAGCAAAGCCAAGAAAAGCTGCAGAAGCAAACAAGGTGTGTAGGGGTACTAGTCCTGTCCAATTTAGGCTTGATTATTCTAGTTTAGTCTAGGCTAGCCTTGTCTACGGGACTCGTAGCTAGTGTAGTCTCAGCTAATCTGGTCTATTCTAGCCATGTCAAAGCTCTTTTAGCCCTACACTGTTTGGTCTTCTCTGACCTAGTGTACTCATATCTAATCTGGACTCCTCTGGTTTGGTCTCATTGAGTCAAGTCTAGAGCCTTCATAGTTATTCTCATTGTTGTCCAGTTTTGTCTCACAAATTATCAGCTTTTTGATATTTGCTATAATGAAACTTTACATGAAGTTCACACTAGTATGGACTAGTACATATCTTGCTCTCGCCAAGAGAGAATGCTTACTTGGAACATCAACTTTAGAAACTCTTTACTGGGGCCAATTTACAAAACTCAGTTGACAAAACAGAATTCTCATGTAATATGGAATTTATTCCCTTTACATTTAACGATTACTTGCCAAAGGGGAAGTGATTATTGTTGGATAATCCTCTCAACAATTTTCAACAATATTCACTTCGCATTTGGCAAATAATTGTGCACTATTCTGTTTTGCAGTTGATTCTTTGTTGCATGTCCTTAAAAAAAATTATAGTGAACATGGAGACCATTGCATTTTCTTCTATCTTTGGTCATCACTGAACTTTGCATTTATTTGATTGTTTTCTGTCCTAGGGATCAAAGGCGCTGTTGTTGCACTCACTAATCCCACAGAATACAAAAGACACAAATGTGCAGAATAGGACTCCAGATAATTCTGGGATTCCCAAAACCAAAAAACGTAAGCACATGTCAGCTCTTGAGCAAGAAAAAGCTGACAAGGAGAGAGAACATGCCATCATGGCCTACAGGATGATACGGAAACACCGTCTTCAAGAAAAGGAAGAAATTGTGTGAAACATTAGAGAAGGGGTGTGGACACCTCAGGTACATTACCCTAAAGCAGGATGTCTTTTTTCTCGCAGACAATAATTGTTATGGTCCACACTGACCTTTTAAAATGATCATACAAGATGTATTGGGAAATAAGAATATGAGAGAAAGAATGGTTGTCTGTAACCAGAGAGATGCACTTATGGTTTATTTGAGGCTGGTGTCACAAAGTTTACTTTCTCAAATGTGAGGTCACAGAACAGATGATTAATGGTGTTTAAGTCAGTGTGGTTGTTCACTGACAGTGATGAAAAAAGAAAAAAGCGGAAATTAAAAATTCAGTCATTTTGCCTTGAATTGAATCTTTCTTGGACAATCTACATGAAGCTGTGTAGATTTGCCCAAAGTTAATGTGCTCAGAGATCAAGATCAGTAAGGCAAGCAAAAACATTGTATCCAGACATGACGAGAAAGAGTGCTGTCGTGCTACTTAAATGATATGTATATCAACTACATGAAAAATGATTTACCTTCACAAAGAGTATTATAGATGAAAGGAAATATTTTGATCTCATTGGTGTCTTTCTGTTATATGTTTGTTAGAGATTAAAAACTTTAATGCTTGATGACAATGGCGATTTGCTTGGGTATATAGAAAAAGCATATTGAGTGGTGAGCTGTACAGAAGGCAAAAACTGTAGTGCTTCAACCTTTGGTAACCATAGTGACTAGTAAAAAACTTTGGTGACCAAATTTGTAGAGTAAAGTGGACAATTTAGTTGATACATAGTTTTATTTGAAACAGAGTTTGCATATCACTCTTGACTACAAAAATTATATTTTATTCCTAGCTGATAGAAATCCATCCCTGAAATTACCTTTTTCAAAGCCCTACTAATTTAACTTGACTGATTTAGAAGCAGTTTTGTCAATATAGAATAATTTGTTACTTGGGTCCTCATCCGGGTTATAACCAAGCCCCAGTCCCCTCCGATTCCTGCTGAAATTCATGGCAGACTCATACTGCTGTTCCAGTCCCTTGGTAAGGGAATCTTCAGTAGCTTTAGTCATGCAATGGCGACTAGACTTTGAGCTTAGAGTAGTTCCAGATGGCTCCGTTGAGGGTTTATTCTTGTAGGCACCCATCAAGCGGAGAAATTTGTCCCTCCGTTCGTCACTTCCAAACTCAGTCCTACCCCACTGGCCAAGCTGTCGAAGAACAAAAAAACAAAAAACTAATTTGATGTTTTATGGTATAGGAAGCTTTCGGCTTCAGTTGTAAGAATTGACCTGTAATGGATAGAAAATCTTGCCATGCAATCTCATCTTAGGGCTTATCTTGCAGGGTTACATTGATTATTGCTGAGAAGTTAATTCTCCATTTCATTTACAGTGGCTATTCACCAACTGTGAATCTCTCTGAACCTTCCACCTCACCCTCCCTCAATTTCCTTTGCTCCAAGCAAAATGCCACACTTTTGGTCTCCCCAGGCCTTTCTCTCATATTAAGGCCGAGTAATCCTTTGAAGACAACATACAAGGTAATGTTTCTCAAACATGATATTTCATCTCAAAGAACTTCCCTTGCTTTTTGTTTTTAACCTGAAACATTGTCTTAATGTGATTTACCTGTGATGAAGATTTTTCATCTGATTTTCCAATTTCTTTTCCATTTCCTTGGTTAGTTTCAGAAGGGTCATCGTTTTCTTCACATTTGGCCTTTTTCTTTTTTTTTTTCTTTTCATCTAAATCCAATTCTTGTCCAACAGTTTCCTCATCTGAATGGTTTCGTTTGGCCTTTCCTTCCACTTTAGTTTTACAGTCTTGTTCTCTTTCTTCCTTCTCTGCCTTCTTTTTCTTAGCCTTGTGTCTTCCCTCCTTAACTTCAACATCATTGATTGTCCTTTTTTTCGTATTGCTTCTAGATTCCTCATCCATGTCCTCAATGTCTGAAGTTTCTTTAGCTTCATTTTCTTTCTTCTTTTTCTTTCGATCGCGTTTCAACTTTCTCTCGATATCCACATCATTAGTATCTAGTTTTGATTCTTCCTTTTCGAGATCCATTTCTACTGCCACTAATTTCTCCTTTTTTTGCTTGGGTTTTTTTCTTACTTCAGTGTTATCCTCCTCTATGTTGCCTTTTGACCCTGCTTTTGAGCCTTCGCTCACAAATTTTGTCTCAGAAATTCCCTCTTTCTCTTTTGATTTCAACTTCTTCTTTTTCTTGTTTTTTCCTTCTTCCATTTCTTCAGCTTTATCACCCCTGTCTAGAAGGTGTTTTGACTCTTCAACTGAGATTTTGCAATCAACTTTTGTTTCTGAGATTTCTTCTTCTCCTTTTGATGTCTTTTTCTTTCTCTCATGGTTTCCCTCTTCCTTTTCATCAGTTTCATCATCTTCTTTAATGTGTTTTGACACTGAATCTAAGACTTTGCTTTCAGCTTTAATTTCTGAGCTATTCCCTTCTCCTTTTAATTTTTTCTTCTTTTCCTTGTGTCTTCTCTCTTCTCTTTCTTCACCTTTATCTTCCTCGGAGTTACCTATCAACACTGCATTTAAGACCTTGCTTTCAGCTCTTACTTTGGAGACTTTCTCCTCCCCGTTAGCTTTCTTTTTCTTTTCCTTGCTTTTTCTCTCTTTCCTTTCTTTACTTTTCTCTTTCTCAGTTATATGGTCTTTTGACTCCTCATCTGAGACTTTTTCCTTCTCTTTTGATTTCCTCTTCTTTTCCTTGTATTTTCTCTTTTCTATTTCTTCCTCTTTGCTTTCCTCTAAATTGCATTTCAACTCTGTCTTTGAGCCTTCTCCTTCAATTTCTGTTTCAGAGATTTCCTCATCCTCTTTTGATTTCTTCTTCTTTTTCTTTTTCATTCCATCATCTCTTTCTTCAGCTTTATCTTCCTTTAAATTATGTTTTGATTCCTTCTTTGAAACTTCACCTTCAGTTTTCATTTCCAATATTTGGTCTTCCCCTTTCAATTTCCTCTTCTTTTTCTTAAGCTTCTTCTCCCCTCTCTCTCCTGGTTTGTCTTCATCTTCCTCTAGACACCTGCCTTCAGCTTTTATGGCCAGTTCACTCATGAGATTGCCACCCCTACAACAGAAAAAGTATAACAATCTTTCATCTTTGTGACAGGTCAAATATAGCAAACTCAAACCCAAAGAGCATGTTATTGCACAAGAAACTCAAAGAGTTTGTAGATAGTGGCTAGATACATGTAAAAGGTAGAGTCTCACAAGCCCAGCTTTTTCATATCTAGTTACCAGAGCTTATTTATTTTTCAAGACTAAAGCAACTAAGAAGAAAGCTATTCCCCCTCCCCTGATGGGATGATAGTCCATTGAAAGTTTCCCATCCCACCCTGTCCTTTCTTTTGGGTTACCTGTACTATTAGTGGGAGGATAGCTAACATTTTTCCTCTGGAGTGTACCAGATTAGCCTCTAACTTAAATCAAGGGATATGTGTTTATGATCTTAAATTTACTCTTTTTTCGAACTGACACACCAATGGCAAACAGCTGTCTGTAGATTATACCTTGGACAATATCTACATGGGGCATTTACTTATTTTTTTCAGTTCACTCTCACAGTTTCTCCTTCCCTCAAGGTGTATGAATTGGAACCAGCTAACTTTCCTGAAGACATGATGAAGCTCTGAGGGGTTATCATGTTTGCTCTAATAACCCCATGTGGGTTTTTAACTTCTAGAGCCATCAAATGGAATGCTGTTGGAGGAGGGTCTCAATGGGGTTAATCATTAGATTTAAAATGACCAAAAAAATTAGCTGTCAAAAAACTTTTCTTTTAATCACAAGAGAAGGAAGTTAATCATTCAGGGTAAAATGGCCAAAATTTTAACCGTTAACAGTTAAAGGTATCACCCCTTTGAGACCCTATTGTAGAAGGGTCTAATCAGAGGGGGGACTATTGACAAGGAGAGAGGGGAGGCTTATTACATAGGAGGGCTTTTTGAGAAGGAGAATGGGGTTCTACTGTGGCAGAGCATTCATTCAATACCAATCAAGGGTAGCATCGCATCCTAAGGGAGTAACGGTAATCCTAGTCGCTTCATACAACAGAGTCCTGGGTATGCTTTGATAAGGAAATAGGCCTCTGGTGTCGTACGACTAGTACATTTAATCGACAACGTGAACTTATTATCACTGACAACAAATGAAGTAACCCTTGACCATTCCTTCCTTTGCAGTTGTTAAAGGCAACATCCATACCGTTCAATTTTTTTTCCCGAAATTTTCTTACGGAAAGCAAATAATAAGAAAGCGAGATTTTGTAATGACAGAAATGAAAAGCTTTAGATGCGGCGTGGAAGAGGACACGTGCTGAGAGTCACAAGCAAGTTTACAGACCTAATGTTGAACGAAGAGCCTTAAGTTTGAGGTACAGAAAATCATCGATAAAAAATCCAATCATTTCAAAAGTGAGGAATTTACCTTGTAGAAAACTGAGCTGTGTTCCAACACAATCCTCTCACGAAAACTGCACTGTTGTCACACGAGTTTCGAATGGGTTTATGAAGCGTAGAGAATGGGGACGAGGATGGTGAAACTTTCCCCTCCCCTGTAAGTAAGTAAATTGCTCGCTTTGTATAGTATATGGAAGGACTATGGGGCTGTGGATATTTTTTCTGAGATTGTTAATTCCTGATTACGGATCTTTTGATGTAAAGTGAGGTTGGGATGTCACACTACATGCTCTGAATCCAATCCAGCTGACTACTGCTCGATATGATAATTTAGTTTGATAATGTAAATTGGCCACCGTAAAGAGTTACAAAGCCGACGTTTCACGCGTCAGCCCTTCGTCAGGGCGAATATCATCCTTCTAGTTCTTTCACTCAAAAGTGGGTAACGTCAATCCAACAATCTGCTCAAAGCTTACTGTACATAAAGAAACCCTGTTCAAAACCATACCCAGTTGTGCCATATGAAGAAGAGTTTCAACCCTTCCCCCTTCCCCCGACCGGGAAAAAAATCATATTTTTAACATGCCGTGCGTTGTAATACCAAATCCACAATAACCAATCAGAGTCGCGGAAATACAACAAAGAGCCAACAGCTGATTAGTTTTATTCTTTACAAACTGCTTGATAAGTAAGCACAGGTACGTTTTATATAAATTTATCTTATATAAAGAATACTTATTATTACAATCAAGAATATACTAAAGAGTGCACGGCACTTTGCTACTTATAATCTAATTCAATTTCTTTTATCCTATTAATATCATTAGAATTATACTTAGTAATATAAGTTGAGTATCAAACTGATCCATATAGCAATGCGATCCCTTCGCATTTGTTCAATTGCAAGAATTTTATTCAACACCAAGCATAAATGAAAAATAATATTTACACTGCTATCTGGATATCAAAAACTAAAATAAAGCATGTGTGTTTAAGAACAGAGTTGATCTTCGCCACTCTCTATAGTTCAGTCTTAAGAGGAGCCAGGGCTCATTCCCGACTAGCGGCTGTTTATCGAGCCCATGGAATCATACAGCAACACAGCGGTCAAACGTTCGGCATGCGCAATGAATAAATCGTAGCCAGCCGTGCGCTCATTTCCTGCGCAAAATTTTAAGGGAAAACAGAAAAATCCACATGTTCCAAGCAAAAAAATACCTGAAATGTTCGAATCTATGAAAGGAAACTGCAGTAGCGAATTTGGGGGAAGGAAACCTTACGTCTTCTTGAACACAGAGTACATCTTATCAAGGGTTTTCTGTCGGTTTACCATCTTGTCTGAACTCTACCAAAAAAATTAATTATTAGCTGCCTGAAACCACCAAGCTGAGCCGAAATTCTAACTGCGTATTAGCAGTCTAAACGTTCCCAATAGCGCAGACTTTTGACCGCTGTGATTTCTACAGTAAGTGTGTAAAATAGCTGAAACTCGTCTAACCACGGGCTCACATCACAAACACCGCTGGGAATGAGTCCTTGCGCAGCCATCAAAATAACACTTACGTTACATTGCTGACGCTTATCTTCAGAATGACGAATTCTCACGAATAATAATGTAAATGCATCTACAAGTATTATGATCATGATCTGTAAGCTATTAACCATTAATACTCTTTAATGGTTTTCAAGCAAATGTAGTTTTTGCAAAATACTCCTAATTAAAAAATGACGCATACTCAATATACAAGCAATGATTATGGATACCGAGAAACTGAGAACATTAACAGGACTCTTCCTTATGAAAAAATATAGCCTAAATAAATGCCTAATTTAGCCAAAAATAAAAATATCACATTCTTCTTTTTTCGAACAACTGCGCCCTTTCGCTTCCTTCAAATCCCCCTATATCAATTTATCTGCGAGAGAGGTTTTCTATTCAGTGTCAAATAAATTATTCGATTTCGCGGTACGTATATGATTATTTTTACGAACTGTTTTTTTTTTTTTGCTAGGCGCTTTTTCTTGGTGCTTTTTTCTGTTCTCAATGCCGGTTACACGTTTTAGCCGCGATTTCTGTCTGGTTTAAGCTGATTTGTTTTTATTGGATTGTGATTAACCAGACGCCACCCTGGTTAACCTATGGCACTGATATAAAAAACCGCTGATCTCCATTAATAGGTACATAATTTTCATATAAATGTAGTCTTGGAACCTGCCACTTCACTGCTTATTTAAGTAGTTTCGAGTCCAACAGCCTATTTAAGGCGAGTCCTCATCATGATTTTTGGACAATGACAGCCTTCGCAGTCCAACGAAGTTCCTTTTCTTGGAATCTCTCATTGCTTTGAGGGTGATTTTCATTTCTAAAATTAGACGACGTGAGTGTATGATTAATGTTGTCTGTATAGTCTATAGAAAGGAGCCTGATAGCAACCTCAGAAGGGGCAGGGAAATGGAAAAAAGAGGGACCCTGGAGACAATGTTAGACAATTCTCAATTTTCCTTTTTTTCTTGTTTTGTTTTGTTTTTTTTTTAAACATTAACCTAAACCACAGACGCCATCCTGGTTAATCTATGGCACTGATATAAAAAACAGCTGATCACCCTTATAAGTAGATAATTTTCCTATAAATGTAGTCTTGGAACCTGCCACTACACTGCTTTTACTACCTGCTTCTACACTTAACAGCCTGCTTAAGGCGAATCCTCATCCTGATTTTTGGACATTGACAGGCTTCGCAGTCTACTGAAGCTCTTTTTCTTGGAATCTTTCATTGCTTTGAGCGTGGTTTTCATTTCTAAAAATTAGATGACGTGAGTGTATGATTAAAGTTGTCAGTATAGTCTACAGGAAGGGGCCTGATAGCAACCTCAGAGGGGGTGAGGAGATTAATTAGTAATTAGCACGCGTTTTATGAGGTTGTCCAATTACAGCATTCTGTTCGTGGAAACCTGTAGAGGGAGACATGTACTGAATAACCCGGATTCAACACGTTTGAAAATAGTGTCAACAAAATCAAGTCAAAGTCTTGCCTGTAAACTTCCTGAGAAAATAAATAAATCAGACAAAAAGTTTTTTTTTCTTCCACGATCTGAGTAATATTCGTTTGATGTTTCTAAAAATTTGTCTTGATACAGGGCAGAGGAACCAACCTAAAACATATCCGTTTGTTAGCGTGCTAATGTCTTCTTAGGGAAATAACACCATATAAAATCGAAGTCTTTAAGCTCCCTGCTTCCTTACTCGATCTATCGCAAAATACAAGAAAATTACTCCAACCTTCTTTGTCTTCATCCGTCATGGGTTGCGAAATGACTTTTGATAAACAGTCCATCCACATTCTTCTTTCATTTTCTGTATTCGCCATCATAACAAAATCCCGTTTAGGAGTTGTAAGAGTGAAGCAGTAGTCCTCGTCCTGATGCTTTCCTGACTTGACTCCCTCTTGGAGAGCAAAGCCTTCAGTGTTGGAGCCGATAATCAACTCGCCTTTGGTCAAAGCGTCCTGTTCAAAAAGTCACTATTTAGTTGAGGGAAAAGTCATTATTACTCGCCTGGGGTCGGGGGGGAGGGGGGTTGAAGGCCTTTTTGGGGGATCACGTGATTTTTAGTGGAAACGGAGAGGATCACTCGCCGCCAACATAGTATGAAGGGGAATTATAAAACATTGACAGACAATCAACTGCCAATGTGGGAGGAATCACAAGAATATCCCAGAACCCCATGGGGGGATCTGGCAAATCCTCCGACCGGGCGATAAAAAAAGCCCGGTTTGGTCCACGTTGGAAGGGACGAAAAATCCTCCAAAGGACGTGATGTGAAAAACTTTTAAGATAAACATCAGTTATTTTATCTGAAAGAATTGGACCTGCAAATATACGTAACGAATTTTGATAAACCACGCGAAAGAAATATTCCTCATGGATGGAATCAAGAAAAAGTTTGAGTTTAACCAGCCAATCAATCAGAGCAAATGCAACTGTCTCGTTAACCAATCAGAACTCAGAGTAAATACAGGCAAACAAACGGTAATGAAATTTGAGAAAACGCAAGTTATTAAGTAGATCGCATCGAATCTACTAACTTTGCATCTGATTGGCTGAGGTAGTGGCGCTAGTCTTCTACACAAAGTACAGTTTGCTGTAGAGCAATCCTATGTTAAACACAACAATGCAATCCCGGATTACTTGCCACTCATTTGGAAACCTCACCGGATACCTGGACACGTACTCTTATCATGCACTATTGGTTATACGTACCATTGGTTCTTCGAAGTAGAGAAGTCTTCTGCCATCAAGCGAAAACCACCTTTTCTTCCACGGTTCATCCTAGTCGAATGTAACATAACGAAAAACATTTTAAACGGATTCACTTGGCATCCATTTAGGTGTAATGAGCTCCGGCGGTCGTGAACGTTTACGGTCATTTCGCTGTTTAATCCTTGAGCAAAATGACTTACGTTTGTGGCGAATCGACTTTCGATTTGGAGCAAAATGATGCGTAATTTGTTGGCGAATTAACTTCGACTTAATACCGAACTCAATCTCACCTAAATCGATCATTTTTTATAAGACGTTACAAACAAAATTTGGATCGATATCAGCATCTGGGCAACTGCCCACCTACCCCTCCCCTAACCCAACAACAGTCAATTGATAACAAGTTAGGGTTAATGTTGGGTTAGGGGAGGGGTAGGTGGGCAGTTGCCCAGATACTGATACTAATCCCAAAATTTAATGACTCGCTCCACTCTTACCCTTGGTCCTCTCTTAAACAAAAATCCTTGCATAATGAAGTCCCTGGTGAGTTCGTTCTCTAACTAAAGAACAAAACAGAAATGAGAGAAATGACAGTTATTATTCAATCCACTGGTTCAAATAGGATTTACTTCAAATATTTAAT
The DNA here is from genome assembly GCF_964200805.1 of Pocillopora damicornis. NCBI lineage: Eukaryota > Metazoa > Cnidaria > Anthozoa > Scleractinia > Pocilloporidae > Pocillopora > Pocillopora damicornis. Next base: position 18,817,481 of record NC_142679.1, on the reverse strand, counting down.
TTGTAATCAGATTCCTTTACAGGTTCCACAATGGTCAAATTATCACAAAAAAACTGTTCTTCTTTTATTGCAACTATGTTTCATCAACCAAGAGTTTTTGGTTCGTTCCTTCTTGGCTTCTTAATAGTAGTGACTATGGTGACAAAATTGTCAGCCTTAGAGTCAGAAGAGGAGGTGGCATGGCTGCGCGGTTAGGGCGCTAGACTTGTAATTTAGTGGTCCTCCACCCTGCCCCTCACTGGATTTGCTTTCTGTCGCCACAAGTTCAACTCTTCAGCTGCACTGTGTAAATAGCCAACTGGTCTGTCTCCTGCCAGTTGGGATTTTCAAGCACTTTATGTTTATTTGAGAAATTTTAAAATGCTATTGGATAGCAATAGAAACAGCGTAATATAAATAAAGTATTACTGTCAGTATATTATTATAAATTATAGGTGTATGAAGGGTTTTTGAAAACCTAAGCTAGTTGGTTACCTTACCTTTTCTTGGTCAACATCAGATTCATTGTATCCTAATAAATCAAGTTTTGCTTTCCTAATTGCCATGTACCATTGAACAACCTCCTAGAAAATTAAAAATAATTATTGAAGTAAAAGAGAACATTATGCCAATACTCCTTACCTTTTTGGTCAATGACCACACCCCCAAATTTAATTACCACCCTCTCCCCACTTACTCCCCACAGTGCTGACCTGCATCATCTCAACCTCTTAAATTTAATACTGCTTTCTATTGCTCTATAATCACAAGGTTTGTACCCTTTTTCAGAAACAAATTTCAAAGACTTTTTCTATGACACAGATCAATTTTTCCAGGACTCCAGATTTCATCTTAAACCCATTCATTTCCAAGATTTCAAAATCAATTCTTCTTACTGTCTACATACATTCCTTAAATAATGTAAATTCTAAAAGCTTTACTGCTTGAGTTGAGCAGATTTCCATGACTTTCCAGGACCTGTAGTCTTTGTCCAGGACTTTCCAGTCCTGGAAAATGTCAGAATGAAATTACAGGACTTTCTAGGTCAGGATGCATACAAACCCTGTCATTATAAGTTTTAAATAATGGAAATAAACTTATGTTTTACAAAACATACCTGGCCATTTTCAGAGTACACAAAGTAATTCCTTGTCCGTCCTTTTGTAACATATGTTATCTGAAGACTATTTTCCTTGTTTGTTCTTTCTTCCGCGAAGGTGACGTTAATCTCAGTGATTTTCAAATTACTTTTTGGTTCCCTATCCTTAAAACAAATTTAGAGTGACAACATAATCACATATGAACTCATAAAGTAGTTTAACCCTTTAACTCCCAGAAGTGATCAACATAAAACTTCTCCCTACAATACCTATACATTCTTCAGCAAACAGGTAATGAGAATATTCAAACTTATCAGGTAGAAGCTGCTATCTGCTATCTAGCACCAAGTTCTCATAACTAATTTACAAGGAAACGTGTAGCAGCTACAGGGGAGAATTAACAATCAGATCTTGGGAGTTAAAGGGTTAATTACATAATTTCATTTAGCTACATTCCAAGACAACAATGTTATTGTCACATGTTGGTCAGAGTATCTCTGTCCATAAATTATGATAAAGATATCATGTTTTAGAGGCAATAGAAATTCTTGCCCAATTTTTCCCACATCCAAGCATGACAACTTATATACCTGATCTCTAATGTAGTAAGCAAGTGAGTTGTCCGCTGCAGATAGAACAAAAAGTCTTAGATTCCAACTGTTATCTTCTTTTCCTTTTTTTCTTAAATATCCTCTCAACGAGCCTGGAAACATAAATTACAATAAGTCAATTAATAAACATCAATTATCAATTTTGAAAATCAAAATCAGTAGGAGAAAAAAAAAGTCCATTTAATTTATAAACCAAGAAAAAAATTACTAGCACAAAAAAGAGTGTACATCAGTGTACAAGTTATTTGTACACACACAGACAGATTGATTTACAGGGTTTTCCAAAGCTAGCCTCTCACTGTACCTGTTAAATAACTTGGCTCTGGTGCACCATCAATAAACTCTGTTCGTTCATATTTTGCTCTTATCCACTGCTCCCTGAGCACACTATGAATTTTCACAAAATTAAAAAAAGGAAAATGAATGAGGAGAGGAAAAAGATGGGAAATCATTTCAAAATTTTCTATGCCATATCAGGTATAAATTAAGAACAAATAAACTATGCTGCTTGGCATTTTCTTTTGAAGTTAACAAAAAAATTCAAGTTGAAAAAGCAATGTTACATAAAGCATAAAACACAAATAGACTCCTACAACAGAATTGAGCTGTTCACAGTTATCAACACAATGCACAAGTACTAGTAAGGCACCTCAAGTTGCAAATATCCTTCTTACGGGAAGACCCTTCAGGTTTAACACACAAACTCCCAATATTTGATTGTTAATTCTCTCCTCTAGCTGCTACACATTTCCTTGTATATTAGTTATGAGAACTTGATGCTAGATCAAGATAGCAGCTTCTACCTGATAAGTTTGAGTGTTCTCATTGCCTGTTTGCTCAATAATATGGGGATATTATAGGAGGAAGTTACACCTTCATCACTTCTGGGAGTTAAGAGTTAACAATTTGAAAATCTTAAACAATTATCTGTTCACTCACTGTAGTATTAATGTAGCCCCAAGTATTGACAATAAAAAAGTGTGTAATTCTAAACCATTGATTAAAAAGTGTACTTACTGTGCATCTGATGGCTTTGGTCGCCGATAGCAAAGAGGGACGTTCTTGGCCCATACAGCATTCCCCTTAGCATTACCATGCTCTTCCATAAACTAAGAAGAAGAAAAGAAAACAACAGGAGCAAGAAAAAAAGATTATTATAAGAAATTGTTGGACTTTGCAGCAAGGGTGTCTGGTCCTCAGTTTATTTACCTGCTGTACAATATCTCTCTCCACTCAGTTCTACAATACAATGTCAGACAAATATCAACAAGATTCCAAGACTGCTTGATCATTATTGAAACATTACTGGTGCTCTGACTGATAATATTTATAATTATTTGTAAACAGAATATTGTTAACTTAAAAAATGTCAGTACATAAAAAGTTGATCTGAAAGACATGCATCAATAAATGTATAAGAAAATAATTAAAATATTTTCTGATCTGCTGTATACTCGATAACAAGCTAACACATTTAAATTGCCTGGTTGTTCAATTACTATTATGTCATTATTGAATTATTCAATCTGCTCCCTTTTATCTTATTTTCCAAACTGTCTTAGTTAACCCTTTAACCCCATGAGTGACCAAGACAGAATTTCTCCTCACCATATTTATACTATATCATGAAGACAAGTAATGAGAATGAAGAAAAATATCAATTATGGGATTACTAATTAATCCAATACCAAATTCTCCAGACTAACATGATGAGAATCATTTGGCAGACAGTAAAGAGAATTAATAACGAGATCTTGGGAGTTAAAGGGTTTAGACAACAGTTGGCAGTCACTGTGTTGCAAAATTCTAAGGTCTTTTTCACTCCACTTAAATACGTTGTGGTGATTTCCTTACATATAAAATACTAAATTACAGTTAAAATTTTGTGGGCATGTTGTTTGGTTGTTATTTTTGGTTTTAGTATCAGTCTGCAGACTTGCTTTGTTACAATAAATGCCTACCTGGTGATACCTAGTCTCCTATGGAGCCATTCTTTGGATGTCATACAATGTTTCCTCCAAAAGAATTGTGTGACATCCAAAGAAAGAATGGCTCCATAGGAGACTAGGTGACACCAGGAAGTCAATTGAAAATTTCAGATGAAAAGCGATAAATTACTCCTACACCTGAAGATATATGAGGATTAAATTTTATTGGTTGACAAACCGTTGACGATTTCTCCAATTTTTTTAACTGGGGGGTTGTATATAGTTACTTCAAGAATTAAAAATAGGAAAGTATTTGTCAAATAAATAATTGGCAGTCAGCTTAAGGGTTTCAAAAAAGAAAACATGAGCGGAATGTCAAATTTAGAACAAGTAGACTTACTAATAGTTTGACCCAGTAATATGAATATATTTCCTTTCAAATATCAATATTGATATTCCCCATGTTGTTATCAACACATTTACTAATGTGCTGACAAGGAGAATTTGCTTGACAAGTCAAGAGCTTCTTTAGTTTGTGATCATTTCCTTTATTCTCCCAACCATTATGTTTGATTCAGCCCAGATATTGTAAGGAGAAATTAGATGCCACTCACTCTTAGGGGTTATAGGGTTAAAAAATGATAAATGTCAAATATGTTCATATTTCATATTTATGTAATATTTTATGTAATTAGCTGGATCTTAGTTATGATCTATAAGAGGACATACACCTACATGATATCACCATAAACAACATTTTTCTTGTGTATCATACAAAACAAATAATAATAATTAATAACTATAAAACAGGATTGAAAGTTTTTAAACCTTAAAAAATACTGAATCACAACAAACAATTAACAAGCTATAAACAAATGTAGAATCCTCAGGAAACAGGCATTAGTAAATTATTTCTAGAAATATCTTTGTTACAATTATATCCTATAAATAGTATGTTAATTCTAAACTATGAAGTCACTTAGCTCTAAGTTAAAATGAAAAAATATTTTTGCCGTTCAACTCTGGGCCTTTCTCTTTATCTTGATTAATTCTGATACGTATAATTTTTTAGATTTTCTACATATTTGTCCGAAGGACAAATGTCACAGTACAGCTTATACGATTATCTTTGTTTCCTGTTGACTTGTCGTGCCAGTCATAATATGGAATTTGAACACAACCGTTTTGTATTTATTTGTTGTTCATAATAGCTGTTATATTGAATATTTATATCGGAAAACTCAATAAGATAATTATAGACGTCAATTGAACTGTAATCGATATAAATGGTCACGTTAATTTTGCATTGTAAACATTTCTGATAAATTACAGATGAGCAAGGAAATAAATAGGAAACTCTTTGAAATATCTCATCACTGCTTATGCAATGGATGATTTTCCTGGCAGAGATAATTAAGGCGGAGTACAGCGAAAAAATCAAGGTGGTGACCTTGTTGATAAAGATTCGAACTGAGTATTTTCCAGGTTTTCGGCGTAAATCCTATGTATGTGTTAGTGTTGATTTCAGAAACTCATGGCTACACCTGACAAAAAAATTGAATTAAGCCTTTTCATAATTTACTAATAAAGTCAAATAATCGGAGAAAATGGTTTAGAGCAGTGATATCTGAGAACACACGGGGTATTGTAAGATTTTAAGAGGAATCTTAGCGCTTTGACGCACTGAAAGTCGCACACACCACGACTAATATCGAGTTTACCTTCAATTTTTCATCGGTCCAAGTATCAAGCCTCAGACTCTTGACCACAGAGAGCTGAGGTCCTAAATTCCGATGAATTCCACTGCACGTGATACAAATGAACAGCCCTTTTGACGCCGATGACCATTCGGGATCTGCACGACAAAACATTACAGGAAGTTTCGAAGGGAATCAAACGAAAATTCATAATAAATTTTCATAGTGGGCCCTCTGGCGAAGTAGAATGACGACCTTAGCTTAAAATTCTTACTTGGAGCTCCACAATCCGCACATGTGTTATTTGAAGGCTGTTTCATCAACTCTAATATCGCCACTCTGTTCTTTTCCGTCATTTTGAATGCAGCGAATCCATCGCGTACCAACAGGGGGTGGGGAAAGTACTCGCATCATTTCCTCTAGTACCGTAATTCATTCCCATTCTTTGCGCAACATAAAGACATTTGAAACCACATGGAACCACATGAAACCACATGAAACCCACATTTGGAAACGAGCAGAAACAAGCGGATAGGACTTCTACGTGCGAATATGGAAAAAATCACTCGTAGAGGTGGGATTATTTCGAATAGTTACGTTTTTGAAAGGTTTGTTTAAATATGAGGTTTAGTTCCGATAGTATAATGTTTTTACTATGTGGGTAAAATTAAACCATTGAGTAAATTCAAATAGCACAAATTCTTGAATGTTAGCTTAACTGCTATCGCCAGTTACCTCGTGAGTGTTGCCATAAAAAGCTACACTGGTTATAACTTCCAAGTCAAAGTATACGTATAGTTAGAGACTAATAGGTTTGGACCCTATGATTTTTCAATTTATAATGTACAACATCTTTCTCTTTAGAAGATTTAAGTATGAACTTTTCAGGCTCATAAAGTTGAAGAAGAAAAATTTTCCACGTCGAAGAAGAACTTGCAAATTCAGGTAACTTAACAAAGCCGGATGTTAGTCAAGGAAATTACGGAAGATAAAGGGAAATCGTACTCCAGCAAGTTTTTCTTAACGAGAGTCACGAACGAGTTTTCCTTTGCGAGAATAAATAACGAGCATTATTTCTTAAGGAGCAAAATTGGCAAAGAAAATTAGCCGCAGACTTGAGTAAAAGCACTTTCAGGTAATAATGGTCAAGGTACAGTTCAAAACAGAGTATGTGGCAAGGAACTCGATTTGTATTTCCATTGTAATTTTCAGTCAATTTGCTATTAAAAGCCACTGAAAAATTATCCGTTTTTCTTTAGCTTTGCCAGCAGAGGGGAACTGGTTTTGGCAGTTACACCGCAGATGAACAAATTTCTCCACCATATGGGCGCCTTAAGGGCCTGAAAGATTCCGTTCCTTAGCGAATAGAGAAGCATTGTTTACTCTGTCATGACTTCAGCAGGAATGGTAGAAATCTGGTTCTCTGATGAACCGCGAAACAAGACCACGAAAATTTGCAGTATTGCCCAAACTACGTCAATCGCTTAAACAAAACCACTTCCTTGACAGACAGATCTTTACAGACTACTAAACAAGGAAGTGTCATTGAAATGGGTTTTGTGTTGCTGTTCTGAGTGAGTGTACAATTTAAATGTAGATTTGGTGCTTACGTTAACTGTTATCCAGTTAGACTAATAGCTTATAAACCAACCCAAATGAAATTGAAATCCCTATTTATTGATATCGTGACCGTTGTCACGTGACAAGGCTTCGTGCGTAACGAAAGAAAACATTGCATGTTCAATAGCGCGAATCGGCATCTTAGAGCGCGATTCCACAAATACATCTCATGAATATCATCAATCTGGATAATTTAGAAAGGCCTTTAGGATAAAAAAAAAAAAAAAAAAACTACAACTTTCTCATTCGTGATTGTCAAGTAATCGCACGATGTGAAATACATCCAAGGCAAATACGTAGTTTGTCTCTAAGGTGATTCAAATAGTTGAATAATGCGGTGAACATTACCTGTAGAGTTTCGTCATTCCAGTTTCCCAGATCAATAGATTTGATCCTTGAATTTGTACCTCCAAAACTAGTGTGGACTTGAGCACAGTTTTGGCATAAGAATAATCCTTTCTTCAGACAAGTGAACCTGGGATCTGTAATGGGAAACCATATATGCTAATTTCAAAGCTTAAGCTCATTAGGAAGTGTCACATCGGTTCATCCTTCAGAGTAATTCTTGGTCTGAGCCCTATGAGTTGATCAGTTTGTCAGTTCAAATGCGGGGCTTTATTTACCTTCCTGTTGGAGAGCTTATAAAACTCCTCTTATTACAAAAGCGAAATGATGGTACTACGACGGAAAGAAACTGGCACCTCTACTTAACGACCTTAATTAGAGCACAGCTTTCGTCGAGGCACCGACGTTCAAAACAAATAGACACTTCGTCTGTTCGAAACCTTGCCGCCTTTTTCTAGGGCTTCGTTCTCAACCTTTACACGAATAGGGTTCTGCGCAGCTACCCACGGCAGTTAATTGCCATTTGTATGGATACATTAGTGAACTCGTTAATAACACTAGGGAACATCTAACCATATCTCACTTAACTTGACACTGTTACCTTGCTTGCTGCAGTCCGCACAGACATCATTTCCATTTTCCTGTTTTAGCGCCACTATAGCAGTTTTAGCCTTTTCATTTTGTCTCTTTATCGAGGACATTTTTTTTAAGCCTTTGCTTAAAGTAAACTTGCTGGCCAGTTAACTCATTACTCAGTCATGCAAGGACGATAATTATATTCTGACGAACCGAACATTTGTCCGTCAGTAAATCATTCGTCGACAAATTATTTGCTTCGGGTCGACAACAACAGGCCAAAATCTCGTATCACGTGAGCTACATGTCAAGTCTGTTTCAGTTAAAATCGCATTATCATAACGTTACAGGGAAAAAATAACACGGGCCCGAAAAGGAAGCTCGGAAATCAAAACCGAAAAACGATCATAAATCTTTCGTGCACTTCAAAAGTTTAATCTTCACGGAAGCGCAAGCACCTCTCACATGATTCGCTAATTCACAGAGGGCCTTGCCTGGTGAGGTTAACTTTCGACACAGCTTTAGCTAGTAAAATAAACATTCCTCTTCGAACTTTCGAAAACGGAATACCCATGTACTTTGGAATATTAATTAAACTTTACTCAGTGAACCTTGAGAGCTATGAAAAAAGCCATTTCTATTTGGTTTCTTCGATTAAAACGGATGTAAATAGCTTATTATTCACCATTTTCCCATTTTACTGAAAACGAAAATTTCGATTTATTATACGACTGAGAACTATCATTTCGAAAATTGGCACATTAGCCTTTCATCAGTAGAAAGGAACGTCAGTAATAAGTATACTTTTGCTTGCAGCGTGATTGTTTAAATTTTTTCAAGGTTGTCTCCTTGCGATACTTTCGGGAGTCCCGTGGAGTTCTTCAACACGGAAGTAAACAAAAAAAGCAGGGATTCCTCCCGGATATATTCATTGGAAAACGAGTGACGATCATGGTTCGAACCCTTTGCAAGGGTAATTTTCCTCTTCTGTGATTCTAATTTCAATTTCACAATTGCTTCAATAGTGTATCTAACCATTGCTAACTGCAATTATTTCTCCTTTACCAAAATATCTATTACGAATGTAGGAATACGGAGGGGGGAGGAGGGGGGGCTATATCGAGAGATGATAAAAGGGTTACGTCATAGTGTTTTTAGTCTTTTCTCTGCGGGTACAAAAGTACAAAAAATAAAAAGATGACTACAAACCGAATAAAAACAAAGATAGCTCAGGACGAAGAGGATTAAACTGGATTGCAAATGTGTATCAGTGATAAAGACACGGGCCTTCGAGCTCACTAACTACGAATGCGAGTGTTGGTGATGCAATGGAAGGCAAAGTAACTCAGATCGACTTTGATTTCCTTATTAACATACCGAGGAGAAACTCTGCTCTCATCAAGTGAATGACTTCTTCTCGTGTCGTCCCCATACATTTATGAACAGAATATTTCAGAAACTGGACAACAAGGCAATGTTCCTCTTTTTCAAAGTCCACTAAGAACAGGGCTGTTGTAACCTTTAGGTATCCTTGCGCGCTTAAATGGCAACTGTAATAACATTCGATTTCATGCTGAAATCTATGTTCCGGACATTCGGCCTGTCACATGATAAAAACGGAGTGTGAAAAGATCGTGTCCTTGTATCCGACATCTCGGAAGTTCTGTGACTCTGCAAGTGCAGAGATTGAGAAAACAAAACATGTTTGATGAATTCTCCCATAGCTTCCATGACTGATTACAAGTTTTTATTCGAGTTTCGAGTAGGTCTGTAGGGATACTTGTGATGAAGAATGTAACTGGTTGCCTGAGTAAGCTGTTGTTTCACACTCTGGGTTACTTGCATCTCCAGTGTAACCTCTTTGAATACTTCGCTGACGGAAATCTGTCATCAAATAAGAAAAAAAAAATTTTAAGTGAAATCTTCTATGTCTAGACACGGTAACTTTAAAATGGTGCATGTACAGTGTCCTACGCAAGTATAGCCAGCTACTATGCGTAATGATGGATCTGAACAAATCACTCAATTTAGTAGTTTCCTCTGACTCTCTTTTTCATTCGGCAACTCCTCTAATTTATTTTTTCGCCTGATTTTGCTATTTCCTATTTCTAAAAATTTATACATTTTCATAAGCTTAAATAGCTTTTCAGTTGACGTGAACCACCTTGCAGAGATACGCCCATTCTAGTTGTTTGTTTAATGTATCTATTAAGGGTAACTTGGTGCTATCAATTGAGTTGAAAACGTAAATTGGCCACCGTAAAGAGTTTAAAGGCTGACGTTTCGAGCGTCAGCCTTTCGTCAGAGCCAATCGCTGTGGCCAGTTTACGTTTTCAGCTTAGTTGTTAACACTAAATTTCCCTGTTATACTCTCCCACCGATGCAGCACCACAGTTTCTCTTGAAATTTATCCCCTTTAATGTATCTATAGCTTCGTAAGTCATTGCGGTTGCTATTGTTGCCGTTTTTTTCTGATCATTTCACTTAGGAGCGCAGCACAAGGATTTTATAGACATAAACTTATAAGAAAAAACTGATTTCATTGTCATGAATAGGACAGAAACGCTTTTAAGCTAACCTCAACAAATCCCAATTTGCGGAAAAGTGCTAAACTTGGTTCGTTAACGCAACCAATCTTCGCTACATATTTTTTTACTCTTAGGCAGGTAACACCTAAAATTCATGTAGGAGAGATATAATCAATACCCTGATGATGATGAAACAAAACCCAAAATAAGTATACTATAGCTGGTCTATATGGGAAATAAGGAAGCCCAATGATCAGAAACCATGACCACGGATAGATAGATGCGGATAGAGAGTTCTGCAGTGCCTTTTTAGGGGTGTTTTCTATCATGTCACACCTTGTTTGGAGTTTTCCAGGCTGGTTACACGGATAAATACAAGCTTGAAGTGGAAAAAAAATTGCTGGAAACCTTACTGAAGGTAATCATGAATCTGGGTGTTCCACAAAATGAGTTGAACAGTTACCATAGTTCATCATGGCTAATAGGGCTTCTCTTCCAAGTCCACATCTTCTACAAGATGGTTCTGTCAAGCACATGGAAGTGGATTAATGGTGAAAAATGTTCAGCGAAAGAAATTGCTTCAGATTGTATAAGCACTGAATTTGAGGTAGCCACTTGTTTCAAAGTGAGTGAAGATATGTACTTATGTTCAAATCTCCTGCAAAGCAGTAAATAAGGTTGAGTCGTCTTGCATGGCTGTAATTTTCACCCTTTTCTTCCCATAGTTATGTAATCAATAAGAGAAAAGGGATGCTCTTGCTACACTAAAAGGAAATGCAAAGAAAGCTAAGGAAACTAAATCTCTGATCCTTCAAGTAATTCTGAGTCAGGGAGTTATTTTGTTGATTAGAGGCCTGGAGGAGATTGTAAGTAAAAAAAACCACAGTAAATTATACCTGCTATCATAATTTCTATCTCTGCAACTTCTTGCTGGCTGTCATCAAAGAACAAATTGACATCACCAGCCATACATTCTTTAAACAAAAACATCCATTTATGCTTTAGTACACAATCAAACATGTATTGCCAACAAAAATGTGCTTTAGATACTTATAGCCAAACCTAATTTTACACAAGTAACCTTTTCATCACGACAAAAAAAAAAACATAATTTACAGAAAGCTAAAGCTCACCATATAAATTTGTTGATTAAATATTATCAGGATATAATGATAAGCACATATTGGTTGAGACAAAGAAACAGACAGGAAAATATATGGCTCGAGACTGTGAGCGGTGAAGAGAATACTGCTGTACTAAAGTACAGCAGTATTCTGTACTATTCTGTACTACAGCTGCTGTACTATTGTACAGCAGCCCATTAAGCCCTAATACCACTGACTGGCTCAGAAAGATGTCTGCCATTTCCAGACATGTTGTTTTGAATTATTCATAAGTTCTTCCAACTTTGTGACTTATTAATTGTTTATTTTTCATGTAAGTACATTTGTAGCTAGCTCTCAGGACATTGTTTAGACTTCCCTTACTGTATTTAGAACTAGCTTATTTACATTTTTCACTCATCTGTAGGACTCCCTAATTGCTAAATAGCTTATCAAACAAGTCAAAACAAGGTTGTATCTTCAAGCTTCATGGACTCCATACTTCATGACAAAAGACCACACATTTTCCTGTGCAGCTCAGCTGTATAATCAGTGTGACATGGTTTTGTTCAAATGTTATCACAGGAAGAGTTTTCCTTATTTTTGGGGATCTGATGTAATGATTATGAACAGTTCACAAACCTATTTCTGTAACTTCTGGATGGACCCATTTGTTTCTGTCCAAGATGATAAATGTACACTCTGAATTATTAAAAATATATATATAAAAAATGAATTAGTACCTAATTATCAAAATTTGAATCCAGTATGTACATCAAATGGTTGTACAATTTCATTGATGACATTCATGACAAAAGACACAGTCTTTTGACAGGAATAACAGATGGTAATTTCATGTCATAGCAGTGATGGTAAATAATTTCATGTCATAACAGTGATGGTAAAGCAAGCTTAAAATGGCAGAAATTGCCAGAAACTACAACGGATACACAAGGTATGAGTAAGTTTTATAAATTTTGTGTGTAAAATGTTCATATTTCGAAATATTTATTGTTATAAATTGACCATATATCGTTCCCCACGCTATTCCTTAAAACATGTTCAAATTTTTAATGGTTCCTCTTGTAACTTAACACCGAGTCACACAATGCGTGACGCATTCATGAATTAATTGTTGGCTTTTTCTCAAGACATGAGCTTGGGCTGCCTATGTGCTAACAAGCCTAGATTGATGGAACCTTAACCCTTTTACTCCCAGAAGTGATTAACATGCAATGTCTCCTTATAGCATCCATACATTATCCAGCAAGCAGGTAGTGAGAATACTCAAATTTATCAGGTACAAGATATTATCTTGATTAAACACCAAATTCTTATAACCAATTTACAAGGAAATGTATAGCAGCTAGAGGAGAGAATTAACAATCATATCTTAAGAGTTAAAGGGTTAACCCTTTACACCCTGACATTTGTATTCACATTCTCCTCACTGATCTCTCCACATTTTCTGTGATAATAACAGGGAATATTTATTTGACAATCAGGAGGTTAACCCTTTAGCCCCTAAGAGTGATGAGTATCTAATTTCTCCTGACTATTTCACCCCTGAATCAAACATGAAAGTCATGAGAATAGAGGAGATGATCACCAACTAAAGCAGCTCTTGATTGTTACACAAATTCTCCTTGTCAGCCTCTTTGGAAATGTATGAGGAACAGTATGAAGAATATACATGCTGATGTCGGGGGGTAAAGAGTTAAAGCCCAAGAGTGCCATATGGCATAGGATGCCATTTCATACTCAATTTTTAATAATTTCTTCTGAAATTTTCACAACCAAAAAGTCATTTAAAGATCTGCACATTGAAAGCAAAAAATAATGGCCCCCTCCAATATAACACTTGATTTACCACCCCTGTAACTTTTTGTCCTCATATCATTTTGGTCAAGGTGATATCTCACAACAATCAATGCTCTGGAAGCTGCAATTAGGCCATAATTTAGTGGTATGCCCTATATGTACAAGGCAAACAAAAAATTTCAAGATATTTTATATTTCACTTTGGACACTTCTCAGTCTTTTCAGCTACCTCCTCCATACCTGTTGGTGTCAATTATAGCATACTCCAAAAAATACCTTTAAAATGATATATCATACATGATCTAATGGTTCATTGTCCTCATTTAAGAAACATTTGGCATTTCCTTCAAGCAGTAAAGGGTTAAATTTGTGATCTTTTCCATTATTCTTGTGACCATTATATACGATTCAAGACTGATACTGTAAGGAGAAATTAGATGCAAACGACACTTAGTGGTTAACAGGTTAATTATCTTGCAAACTTTTATTTCCTTACTAAAAGAACCACCTCATAGGTCCAGCTTAAGTGGACAATGTAAAGTCTAGTTTCAATGATAGCAACTGACATACTGTTTTCATCTAAGAACCAACTCTGTTGCATTTCATATTCCTGATCCAGTGTCAGTCTTTCAGATGCTGTTTGCTCCAACAGTTCTGGTGACTGCATCCAGTCATGATATCTTGAAGATAAAACAGTGTAACAGAACTAGATAATTAATGATAAAATTGATGACAATCGCACTTTGTAGATTCTAGAGGATTCCCAAACAAATTTATTGTGCCCCGATAGAGACTCTCCTTATTTCATGTCACATTCAGTGGAGGGCATACTCACAAACTGACAGTCTGACAAACTGACTGGCTTACTGATTGATTAACTTACGGACGGACTGAAAGACACGCAGATACACTGACTATTTTAAAGTTAACAAATTTATACAAATCAAAACAACTTAGGATGAATGGGGTTTTTTTTCGAACGTTTAGTCTAGAACCTAAAATAGCAAGATTTCTGTATGACCCGATGCTTCGTTATGCATACAGTTTTTACAAAGGAGAAGACAATGCCCAAACAGCAGATTGCCTCTCAGACTAATGCTTTGATTTAGGACAGCATACGGTTATATAGAAATATTTCCTCTTGAAATTCATCTCCAACTCCATGATTCTGCAAACATACCTTGGAACGTGTTCCTTTCTGTAAGGTACTAGGACTATTTTTCTCCCCTCCAAGACTGTATCACTGTTGACTTTCATAACTTACCGGCTATCCCCAACTCAGGTCAACTCACCCCTCAACAGTTGCCTACAAGTACTAGTCAGCGGTCACAACAACCAGTCTTCACTCGTCACTTTAAGTCCGGAAGTAAACATGTGACTGACCCCTATGATTAGTCATTCTTATAGATTGCATCTGCAGGTTAACAGTATCTTTAGCATCAAGGATGGTTGCAGTTACCGAAACAGGTTCTCCATATTCTACGCCAGTAAGTGTACGGTCTTATTGAAGGTTGCTGTTCTTGATTCATCCCTCTGCTTGCTCTGAAGATAACATGCATCCGAGCTCTCGCTTTTCTCTTCGACGTCACGAGTATTTTGCAAGGAACTTTTACTTTAAATTACTCAATTTTTGTTCAATTATTCTCTCTAAAACTTGTCGCCTGTAATTGCTGATTAATACATGTTAAATAGATCATTTTTTCCTGGCAACTTATGATTGAAGGCTCTAAACTCTAAGCAGAAAACAAAAACGATGTTTGACTAATTTCTGCGACATTGTGTAATGAGAAATTTTTACCAACTAACCAACGGAAATATGGATGTATTCTCTCCCTCGTTCTTCCAGGTTGCCTTTATATATGTTTTCAATTTGATTATTGGAGTTGGAGCACTGACAATGCCCAAGGCATTTGCAAATGCGGGTTGGTTGATTGCATCAGTTCTGATAGGTATTTTATGCCTGATGAGGTTAGTGGAGGTCTATCGTTACCATTCCAACTATTATTATTATTATTATTATTATTATTATTATTATTATCATTATCACTATTATGGTGTTATCATAACAGCATTGATTATTGTTTGTCTTATTTTAGTTTTGCAATACTCCCCCATCCACTCCCCCCATATCTCATATTACAAGACCTTGAAGGTCATAGCCCATACAAAGATCAAACTGCCCCATGATGAAGCCGACTACTTTCAGCTGATGCTACAGAATGATACATGATACAGTGATTGTAGTCCTCTATGATCATGGGCAAAACAGGTTGCCTTGCCAAAGATAATAGCCAGCAATCAAGGGATGTATAGTATTTAAGTAGTCAGCTGATATGTGATCAGTGGATATTCAAATGTTTTTTGTTTATCATTGTTTATTTACTGACATGTCAGCTGATTACCAACAAGTGTTGAGGCTTCAGCTGAACATGGGCTGACTATCTACTGACCAAATATCAGCTTTTGACTTTATCAATCTACCTCTAAAATGGATTTTACCAACATTGATTGAATGAATCAATGAGAAGTCTCTGTTATGCTGTCAATTCAAAGTAGTTGTTATGCTATTTTTTATTGTGTGTGTGCAAATCTTTTACAAAATATCAAAGACAATTTATACCAGTATGCTCTCTATGGTCAATAGATGCATTTGGATTAGAGTTTGCGAACACAGTGTGATATTACACTTTCTGTGTTTCAATTTCTATGTGAGAAGTATTTGATAAAAGTAACCCTTTACACCCTAAAGTCAATATACATATTCTCTGTACTGTTCTTAGTGCATTTTTTAAGGTACTTACAAGGAAAATTTGTCTAACATTCAAGAGCATCTTTAGTCGGTGATCATTTCTTTTATTCTCATAACCTTTATGTGTGATTCAAGGGTGATGTTGTAAGGAGAGATTAGATGATAGTCACTCCTAGGGGTTACAGGGTTAATAGAAGACTTTTCTGTGTTTACTCTTCCTCTTATAATAACTCAGGGGTTGAGAACATTTTTGTGTTTAGAAGAGGCTCTACAAACACAGAAGAGTCCTCTATTGCTTGAATAACAGAAATCTGTCGACCTTTTTACCCAGTTACCTCTATAAAGAATGTGTGAGAAGATTTTAAATTATAGATGTAAGTTTCATGCATTATTCAAGTTTTGGTTTTACTTTTGTATCTTTTTCTACACATGCTTCACTTAGATCAAAATTTTAATTCTCCTTATCACCAACCATACAATCTCTATAATGTTAGTTCAGAGAATTAAGTATTGAATTAACTAATTAACCCCAAACTGATATTTTTCTTTATTCTCATCACTTATCTACTTGATATTGTATTGATATTGTAAGGAGAAATTATGTCTTGGTCACTTATGAAGGTTAAAGGGTTAATTTCTTAAATTGTGTGAAACATTGACTAAAAAATTCAGTCACGTGAAAAACATGTGATTAGCATGTAAATAACATGTGATTGTCACCTTAGTAATAAACGTCTCATACAGATTTTAAGTTTTTTTTGTAATTTTACTCTAACTTTTGCTTATAACTGCTCCCAATGGAATGTTTCGAGAAAATAGACCGAAATGATGTTTTGACTGTCATACTATTTTAACTGCCAAAAACTTTGCCATGATTTCAAGGTAACAATAATGTCACTAAATAAAGCAGATGTTTCTGCTGAGCATGGCTGCAGATTTTAAAGTTTTCACAATTTACCTGGTAAAAAAAAAGTAATATTTGATATTATACAACTGCCCTACTCATTGACCCTGATACTAGGTAAATTGGTTTAACAACTGATTTTACTGAATAAATTGAAACTCAAAATACTTTTTAATATTGATGTTTAGTTTTATAACCTCCACATTCATGGTAGAGGCAATGGCTGCTGCTAATGCTATGTTACGTCTAAAAGCAAGAGAAAAAAGTTTGTCAGCACCAGTAAGTATTAACTGCATTTTTATTTGATTTTTACTTTTACTTTTGCAATTAAGGACCATTGAACCTAATTATCTCTTAACCCTGGCTTCCTTAACTCTCAGAAGTGACTAACATGTAAATTCTCCTAAAAGTCCTAAATGTCTATCACTCCAAGTATTAAAAGTCCTGGAATTTTTCTTCCTTTAGTAAAGAAACTACAAACAGTGTTACTCCTCTTACACTGGACAAGTTAAATTCATTCTTCAACAGTTTATTGGTAAAGAAATAATCAAGTTTAATGATCATGTGTTCCTTTTTTTGTTAGATACATCCTTCTACTGGTAGTGCCTTAAGTGCTGGTTCTAATGGCGAAAAAGATTCATCTTCTGATGACCCTGATGAGAATGTGCCGCTGCTTATTAGTGAGTAATTATAGTGTCAAGTGAACTTTTTTTATGAAAGTGATAAAATAAATAATATATGACATTCTGTACTGCTGCATACTAGCTGCTTTGCATACCACTGAAATAGTTCGAAGAATGCAATATGGTATATATGATATGATGCCAGTTTTTGAGGTTCACATGGCATGTCAATGCCTAAAACTTGAACAACCAAAGGGAGAGATGCAAATTTTCATTAAGAAAATGGCAAGCCTCAGTTGTATTTCATGAAATGTTTATCTCAGTGAACTTTGGACCATTCACACTGGGTGCTTGAAAAGCACCCCCGTCAGGTTTGCTTCTTGTCTGCCAAACACATCAAGCCTAAGTGGTGACAACCATAACAATGGCAGCTTGGAGCACTGTGATGTCATATGGCAAATGAGGCAGGATCCCTAGAACTGAGTTTAGATTATTAAGCACCAGTTTAATAGTAAGAGCAAGGCAAAAACATCTGACAACATGGTTTTCTTATAAAACTGTTTTATGCTAGTGTTTTTGCTGAAATGTATATGATAATTCAATAATCTGTTAAATTTTTGGCAAAAAGAGATTTTCTAAAATTTTAGCAGGAAAAATTCCTCTTTGAATTTTTATAACAAAATTGATAATGTGGAGCATGAGAACTGTATTCCTCCTAAATACAGAGCTTATGCTTGAAAAAAAATTTTAAAAAAGCCTTGATTGAGGGCAGATAATTTTCTTGTTCACCACTGCTAGATGCATTGGGTAGCTCAAGAGGAGATCTCTATGATATATCCAAGCGTGTAGAAATGGTGAGTGCTCTGTAGAGATTCTTCTCTCCTTGCTTTTGATTTATTTCCACACAGTAATGAGAAACAGCTGAATAAAATCTTTATTACATTCATTTTGAAATTACCAGTGATCCTTGCGATCTGATTTGCTCTAATCAGTGCTATTTATTCACGAATTACACCAGTTTTTGCTTTAAATCACACTTTTTAAATCACTTTTTCCCCAACCAATGACAGAGCTTTAAATAAACGAAAACAACCAATCAAATTTCAAGGCTGGTTTTAAAGAAACCAACCAAATTGCAGGAAAATGAAATACAGCTTTTGCAACTTTTTACAAATCATGCATACAATATTAGACCAAATTGCACACCACTTAGTTCAATTACCGTTATTACGTTGTTTACTTACACCTATAATTAGCTGTGATATCTCTGTTCTATAATTGTGATACATATTTTTCCTCTGTTTGTAGGGTCAGATGGCTAACCTTTTTTTCAGTAAATGTAAGTAATGAATTTTAAGTAGCTGGTCTAAGAACAGTCCCACTATCTTTTACTTGAAATTCTGTACTTTGAGGTGCATTTTTGGAGAAAAGAGCAAGTACAAACCTACCATTGACTTAGGGGTTGCTAAAAGGCAGGCAGTAAAGAACAGAAACAGTGCAAAGCAAGAGAACTTTTAGCAGTGTTTTGCTGTTTGGCTTGAAAAGCAAAATTGAAACCACCACAGAGTTAAAACAAAAGTTGTGTCATTTGCTCCTCTTCATTATTCTCCTTGTCAGTATCTAAGGAAATGTATAGGAATTAGTGTGGAGAATTTGCACACTGATGTTGAGTTGTCGAGGTAATCTCCAAACACCTCAGCCCCATTGTGCTTGCTATAGTACTCTATGGACGTTTTAATCAACTTTTGTGTTATTAATGATTATTAATAATATTATTTTATTATTAGTTGGAGTCCGACTGTTCTACTTCTGTATTGTGTTGTACCTGTATGGTGACTTGGCAATATATGCAGCTGCTGTTCCAAAGTCTTTAACTAAAGTGACATGGTAAGATGGTTAGATTTATATATTATATTTGTTAATCTATTTATTCATAAGAAAATAGCGGGGCGATGGGAGATGAGAGGTGGCTATGACAAACTGCCTTCTAGAGAAGTGGGTAACCTCTATAGCTTTGACAGTGGCATCAACCTTGGTACTGTCAATCACAAGAATATTCAATATCTTACTTGAGGGTCGGTAGGGAAGAAGTTAGCTGGCGTTTATGATTAGTGCTGCGGGACGCGCGTTTCTCCGCCCGCGGTGAGATTTGAGACGAGACGGGTAGTGGTTTGCTTGGGTGTTTTGGGCACTAATATCAGTGCTAGATCCCTCGCAGACCCCTCCCTGGTTTGTGTTTCAAGGTCTCAAACTTTCCAACAGGCGAAGAAACGCTTGTGCCGTGACGCTAATAGGGAGGTCCTCCTCGATCAGGTTTTCATCAGCATTGCTTAACAAATATCTCACAGACTTCTTGCGAAGAGTGCGAGGGCTCAACTGGCCTGCCTTGCTCGCTGGCAAGAGGTCTATCAGGAGTTCTGGCAGGCTCCTCATCGGCCTCTTGAAGGGTTCGCAAGAAGGCTGTGAGATGCTCGTGGAGCAGCGCTAAGAAGAACTTGCGCATAGGCTAGTCTGCTATGAGCCCTTGGACTTTTCCTTCTTATTGCAACGGTCAAAACAGCTGCCCGAATAACATCTAGAGGCTTCCATTAAAACTTTTGTCATAATTCTTAATCTTTTAGTTGTAACAATACCCGTATCCCATTCGGAAGAGAGCCGATTACCGTTGCAAAGTGTTGTGCTAAACTTTGATTTGATTTGTTTCCCTTTTCCCAGCGGATCTTGGAATGAAACTGATTCTACCAAATCCAACAACAAGACTTGTCCAGGATGGGGCTCTGTCACACAAGGCAATGTTTATCGTGTCTTTTTAGTAAGTGTTTTTATCCAGCAAGCTCCTAAAAAATAAGTTTGTGTGTTGGTATGCGTGATAGTGTGCGAGATAGAATGTGTGATGGTATGTGTGATAGTATGCGTGTACCCTGCGTGATCGTATGCATTATAATAATCATCATGTAATCTTTAGATAAAAGCGTTATGTATGTACTGCGGGTGTATTTACTCAAAGTGCATGATCCTGAAGCAACATGTTTATAGGGAAGGACCCAGCACTTGACTTGCTCGTTTCTGTTCCTTTTTCAGGCCATTTTCACCGTCACATTAGGACCATTTGCATTTTTCAACGTACAGAAAACAAAATACTTGCAGATTTTTACCACACTCATGAGATGGGTTGGTAAGTGGGTAGTTTATTTGTACTTTCCTGATTTCTTGTCTTATTACTGTTTTTTTCTTATCAGCGGGTTACATATCTTTATATTTTCAAAGTTTCGCCTACTTTGAAATCAGGGGGGCAAGTTTCTAAAGAAACTGTGGTGCTGCTTCGGTGGGAGAGTATAACAGAAAGTAATTTAGTATTATCAAAGTAATATTTAGTATTAAAAGCTGACGTTTCGAGCGTCAGCCCTTCGTTAGAGCGATTGACGAAGGGCTAACGCTCGAAACGTCAGCTTTTAAACTCTTTACAGTGGCCAATTTACGTCATCAACTCAGTAGATAATACTAAATTACTTTGAAATCACACTTGCATATAAAAAGTTCAATTGCCACTTATCGGAACACTAGAAATAATTACCAAAAACGTGAATGTACGGGAGTGTGATTGAAAAACCTCGCATTAAATGTAGCCGTGTATTTCTCACGGTATCCCAATGCAGATGGTTTTCGATCTTCTCAAGTTTCTCCCATCCATGCATTGGGTCTTTCTGTACACTGTCAGAGATGAAGAGGAATGAAGAGGCCATGCTAATGTGTTTTACGTCTGCTTTTCAACAGCCTTTATCATGATGATTGTCATCGCTGTAGTCAAGATTGGTAAGGGCCAGGGGGAGCATGATACTCCAACAGCAAGTATCTCGGGCCTGCCTAATCTGTTCGGAGTGTGTGTGTACTCATACATGTGCCAGCATTCGCTCCCATCTCTAATCACACCAATGAAGAACAAGTCGCGTATCACGTTGCTCTTTGTCGCTGACTTCGCCATAGTCCTGATTTTTTATGCTCTGTTGTCCTTCACCGCCATCTTTGCCTTCCGCTCAGAGGACTTGAACGACTTGTATACGCTCAACTTCAGGAAAACCTCCGGCAGCTTTGTGGGATATTTCCTCGCACTGTTTCCCGTTTTCACCCTCAGCACCAATTTCCCGATCATTTCCATAACCCTCCGTGACAATCTTAAGAATTTGTTTCACCGCGAAGGACGACCCTACCCCTGGGTCGTGGACCGGATCGTTTTTCCACTCTCCACGATCACCTTGCCTATCATAGTGGCATTCATTACGCAGAACTTGGAAATACTCGTCGGCGTAACTGGGTCTTACGCCGGCACTGGAGTGCAGTATGTTATCCCAGCCTGCCTTGCGTACTTTGGCAAGAAACAGTTGACGGAGATGACAGGTCGCTATGACAACAAGCACAAGTCTCCCTTCGGATGGAGTTTGTGGATCGTGTTCGTGATTGGCTGGGCGTTTGTCTGTATAGCTTTGGTGACGGTAAATCATATCATTGCCAAAAAATAATCCGATAGAATCATTTCCAAAAATGAGTAATTATGCTGTGAAATCGATGAATTGGGCGGTATCAAGAACAAATATAAATTATTGTTATTATTATTAATATTATTAAATAATTTGTAATTAACTATAAAATTGATAAGCTGCTTCAGGTGTTAAGATTTTGATATGAAGATTAAAATCAGAGGCCATATGGTGGATCTGAATATTATTATTATGAAGTTGCAGGTTCAATTTTGATTAATTCTCCATTACATTAAATGAGTAACGGTTGATTGTGTCGTCTAATCGTCTGGGTGAGAATAGGACTCTTGTTGATACGAGTCCAAGTTTATTCTAGAAATTGGTCAAAGAGGGTAGGGAAAGCCCTTTGTCAAGAAAGGGCCAGGACAGCGGCTACGCAGAAAGATGTTTTAACTAATGTGTTTAGTCTTGTCGGTGGTAGAACGAGGTAGAGAAAAGCAGAGCTGCGCTCTAGAATGGAGCTTGGTAGTAACTGACGATTTGACAACTTGAGGGGAATTCAGGAGGTGATGAGGTGATTGTCAGTTGAATGTAATAAGTTGGTTCGTGGAAAGTTATTGGTCAGTTTTTATGTGTTTTTATAGGCTGTTGGATTCAAATCATTGTGACCGACAACATTACTTTACACGACCACTCTCGCCAGGACAATCAGACGACACCATCATTTTCGATTGTCGCTTTGTTCCTTTAATACAGGAAGAATTAGATGCAGTTTAGGAATTTATTTTCAAAAATAAAATTTTAACTATGAGTGGTTCTTAGTTTTGTCTTTTGGTTGTTTGTTTTTGTATCATTGAATATTTGCTTCTTTACAGCCAACTTATAAAACAGTCTGACAGCCCAAAGTAAATTGTATCATACCTGACAGAGGAGAATGCATACTAGCCATGTTATTGGGTTTCACTAACTAGCAGTTAGATACTGTTTTACGAGCTGAAGTGGATCACTCCAGTCGTGACAGAATGAATGCTTTACTGTTGAAGTTAGCCAATTTTATGGGTTTTCTGAGTAATAAATAAGCTTTTCAGAATTAAGTTAAATGGATCGCAAGCTTTTTAATATTTGGATGTGTTCGTGTTGGTCTGTGTTTAGATGTGCTTTGAGATAGGAAGCTTCGAGCGCCCGAGTGCCTTCATGAAAGTAACCGATGGGAGACCGAGTGTGTTTTAATTGGTGTCTCTTCATAAGCAATCAGGGAATAAGATCGATGGTATTTTTTTGTTCATGGTTTTGTTGTTCATTTTTGTATGTTTTTGTTGTTGTTGTTGTTTTCCCTTATGGGATATTCTGATTGTAGTGATACAATTGATCACCAGATGACCCTTTTCAATTTGTATAAAATTTATCGCAAAAAATGCAAAATTTCAAATGTCTGCAGCAAAATATTGTCTGGCCTTTATTACTATATAACCTCTTTAAATATAATGCAAAATCTTGACTTAAAACATACAACCGTGAATTTTAAATAAGTGAACAATTTCTGCTGACTCTTCGAGTCGTGAACCCTACGAAAATACTGTTTAATCAGTGGCGGATCTAGGGGAGGGACCCGGGAGGCTCGGGCCCCCTCTTATTTTGGGTAAAAGAGAAAGAACCGCAGAAGGAAGAAAAGCCGGCAGGGCAAGCGACAAAACCCCTCCCCCCCACTTAACTTAAGGTCTAGATCCGCCACTGTTAATGGCTGTTGTACAACTCATTCAGCTCTCTATAGACAAGTTACTAATACTATTTCTATTTTTAGCCTTCTATGTATACCTTACGTAACTAATTCCTATTCAATCTTGTGGACTAGTCCTTTTCATTATCAATATTTTCTTTCACACGTCTGTACAAAGTTAACGCCTTTGCGATCTTCATATATTATATCCTTTTTTAGCTTAACCCAATTTTACATTCAAAACTGTGAAAAGGTCTTTTTCACTCTCGGAATATTGCACTCCATGATTGACCGAGTAGACGGTTTACGAACCTGAGCGAAAGTCGTCATCATTCGGGATTGATAATTCTGTCTCTCCGAACAGGCAAACAAATTCGGGCACTTTCCAAAGATTTGAAAGTGTACGAGACTTGTTAGATCGATTGCCATTTTACAAACCTTACTGCCAAAGTATTGCTCTTACAATCACTCTGTATCAATACTTTGAATTACATCATGATCGAAAACCTGTGGCGTAAATGAAAATCAAAGTATTTTCTTTGAACTCGCGACACACACAACTGCGAGCAAACTGCATTCAAATGCTAAGACTACTTCAAGTTTTTCTACAGCCAGACTCACACGGGCTTTCAATGCCGAGACACAAAAAGTTTCTTTCACACGCAAATCCTTTTAAAGAAGGAGACAAAACCGAACGTTCGGAAAATAAGCGTAAACAAGGCCTGTAGAGACGATGAAATGTCAACGAAAGAAATCATTACCCGACACTAACTAGTTTTTGGAATAGTTAACTTTCCCAAATACTCCCACTTTCCACCAAAAGACAGAGAAATTTGTGACTTTTCCAGTAACGAATACAGGTATTTTCCCCTTTTTCTACTGTAACTTGTTGAGCAAAAAAATAAAGGCCTCAATTGTCTTATTAGACTCGTTCCCAGTCTATCCTTTTTTGCTGTTCAAACGCTACATAAAGCCGAGGATCATGACGTCATAGCAAAAAATTGAGGGCTAGACTGGGAAGGAATCAAGAGGGTCAACGCGCTTTCGTCAAATTCTTCTCGGAGACGACAAGGAAAGAGCTATAATTTAACAAACTATCTATCGAGAAGTCCTTTTGTCTCAAACAAAGGCATGTCACCATAACTATAACAAGGTCACGTCATGGAAAACATGTAAAAGATAAACTTCGCCGGCGTAAATTAACCTGCAAGGATCTTTCTCGATGACAGCTGTGAAATTAAGTGAAATTACTTTTCAGCAAGCGTCTTCTAGGTGGTGAACTTGACAAATATATACAGCTACTAATCAGTGTGTTACTTTATACGTGCGTCTCCAATGGGAGGAGAAACGCGATCTGGAACTTGGCTCCAACCCTAAGATCAACCAATCCCTTCCGTTTTGAATTATATTTTCCTTATCGGCTTTCTCCCTTCTAACCACGCATTTGAGTGTTGTTTGTTGTTGTTGTTTTTTTTTTATAGTATTCATGCATTAAACAGCAATTATTTAAAGCGCCAAAACGACTTGAATACCCCAGAATTCTAAGAAAACCGCTAAACGGAGTACCGCACCGCTTTCAGTATCTATAAGTTTACCATACTATAGTTTACACTGTTATACCACAAACTAGCCAGGAGTCACGGTTCTAATTTTAACTTAAGTTGTTGGGGTATTGTTTTCACTGTTTCCACATGTTGGCTAACAGTTGGTATCCGTCTTAATTTCTGGTTTAGCATACTCATGGTTCTGCTTGGAAAAAAGAGAGAAAAAAAATAAGTAAAGAACCGTAAAATAGGTCAGCGGCGATGAAAAATCCAAAGACCACACAACTTGAAATTTGGCCAAACCGGGGACCAAATAGGTTTTCTCCTTAAGGGTTCAATACGCTATCGGTGAACAAGCTATGAAAATTTGAAAAATTAACAACTGTGGGGAGTTATCCAGATGTGACAGTAAATTCTCTTGATTATTTTACAATGAAATCTCGGAAGATCACATGTTTGGATTTACAGGATTAAACGAGACAAAACAAATGGACTTCCGACTTTTCGAACATCCTTGGGAATGAAAATTGGTTTCAACTTTTGATGGAAGGGTTCGAGCATCATTATCGTCAAACACTTTTGTTTCAACGATATCCAAATGAATCGTATGTATATTAGAGACAATGACACTTCTCCTTATTCAAAATAGGATAAATTGAAGTAATAAATTAAAAACAACAAACAAAAAATTAGTCAAATAAACGAAAGTCTTACCGTTACTGGTAACGTCTTCTCGTAGTTGGGATTTTCGATGGATGTCACTTTTGGAGTCTTTTTAACTGGAAGGCTAAACGCAAAAATAGGTTACAACAAAAAAAGGATTGTGCAAGAGACTCATGAGGAATTTTTCATGAAGCAACAGATTCTGGTTAAAATGAACATGGCAAACAAAGAAGATCCAATTTCAGAGTCCCACAAACCCACGCCTTCAAAAAGTGGCCAAGTGCTGAACCTCTGTTGTGTGCATGAGCTTCAATGTATGAAAATGTTTTCAAATTATTTTCGTTTCCAAGGTTTCAAACCTTCCTTCGTTTTCGAACCAAGGCTTTGCACCATAAAATTATTTTCGTTTATCATTAGTCAACTCAAAGAATTTCAAGCGCTTCAATCAAAGCTAGTGTTGTTCTTTCTTTTGTTTGGTTCAAACTGAGACTTGTTTCCCCAAATAAATCACCGTTAAGCTACGTGCTTCTTTAAATAAATACAAAGTCAGTTAACTTTCGTAACAAGCAACTTACTTTGCTCTGATTTTCGGTTATGACAACTTCCGTTTTAATACAACGAAAGTCGGTCGAAACGCGCTTTATAAGGAAAAAGCCAAACCAAAGCAATTCAGGATTGCCTTCGACCATCAATATTTAAGACTTTTCTATCATTAGCCTATTGACCCAGCAGGTTGTTAGAATACCTGTAATGACTCTGTGCAGCCCCGTTCGGTGGTTTAATCCTAGAGACAAAAGAGAAAGAAGATTACTCTCCGGTAAGAGAAACTTTGGGAGAGTAATCAAAGGCGAAAATGGATAGAAAGTAGTGAATGTATTGTGTTCAGAGAGTAGAAAACTCGATCAGCTTGTCTGTGCAGCTCTGATTACGACTATTCCGTCTATTAATGGTCGATCTCGTTTTCCTTCCAAAATCGAAATCCTGAGGTGTTGGGAGTGTCCAGTGTCTTTTTTTCGGAGCGAGGGGGGGGGGGGGGGGAAGAGGAGAGTGGATGCTACATTAATCTTGCTAGCCTTCAACGAGTTCGTGACGTTTTTGACTGGCCAAGTAATAATTGTCATCTGGATTGGCTCTCTTTCACATTTTTCACAAGTGGTGTTTGATAAAATTTACATAGGATAAGCGGCAAAACTTACAATTGGTATCCTACTGCAGCAGTGCTTTTGACTGGCGGAGAAAAACTGCAAAGAAATCGGTCACATTAAGAAAATTCCGTTCACAAAAGAAAATTGTTAGAAAAGCAAACAAAGTTTTGCACATACCCGATGTAAAGGGGATTTTCAGTTATCTTAGGAGAGTCCCGATCTTGATCCACGGGACAGCTGCAATAAAATAAGCAATTTGAAAACCTTTCTCAGGTAAACCTGTTTCCTAATGATGACATTACCCATCTAATGTGTAATTTACCAAAGATAACTGGGTGAGCCTTCACCCACATGTTTACACGAAAAATTAACGATAAAAAAATTATCATCTATCCATAATAATTATAATATGAAATTCACCTGTCACTTGAGGAAACTTCTTTTTCACCAATGGTAGAGTTCTCGGAGCTATCCGAACTAAAAAGAAGAAAGGAAAATACGACAAGTAGTCAATTTACAGTTATTAAATCACACTTGCAACATTGTTGCTCAAAATGAGACCTAGGGAAAGACATCAGCGGCCAGGCTGCTAAGTAAGATGAAAGATGGCGGCGTCCATAATCAATGTTTACGCACATTTAAACACAATTTTTTAATAGTTTTGCCACTCTTTTCATTCTCAAAAATCTATTATTAGTACGATCGGTATATAAGCTCTGTATGGTTTCCGGAGTAAACTTCTTCTGACGACTAAAAGCGGGAGTGATAGGATTCTGACGGTTCTTCGGATGATCACAAAATTGTGATTATCAGTGGTACCGACCCGCCCAATGGATGTTAGGGAATTTTTAAAGCACTGCATAGATGTGTTCGTTAAGGTCAGTATTGTATGGTAATGCTAGGACAAATAGAACGGGGGTACTGGTCTTTGGCAGGATTTTCGCATAGTCCCATCCTCATTATGCATACAGTACGTTCTTGGATAAAGAATACAATGGCGAAAACAAAAGATTGCCTTTGAGACTATGACTTTGCCTTAAAGTAGTATACGGATGTGGGGAAATCTTTCCGTGTATTTATATCCAATCAGTGCAAGTTAGATTTTTATTGGAAAGGGTTAATCGTTGTACCAACCTTCGATAAAGGATATTTACAGTTTCATATGGATTGGCTTTCGAATCACGAGGAAACCTAGAAGTACAAATAAATCAGTCTAAAGTTGAAATAACAGAACCGTTGTAGTTATAATCTTACCTTTTGACTAGGGTTATAAAGTTTTATCTCCTCAAATTTTGTGGATTTGCTTCTGCCAATTAGTAATTTATTTCCTTCATCTGTTCTTCATAATTTTTTTTACTAACTTAGGATTCATTGAATCATATTTCTGATATTTTTAAAAAAAGATTATGCCTGGGAAGCAACACTTCCCCACACACACAAAAAAACAACAACAACCACAACAAGAATACAACAAAGTGGGAGATGTAATTAATAAAAATTACAGATTGACAAACCTTTTTTTGGTGCCATTTGCTGGAGTGGCATATTCTTTATCAGATGTGAAAGTGATTGTTGGAAGAGGGCTTCCTCTTTCTTTCCGCAAGCTGGTGTAGAAAGAAATTAAGAAAGAAAAGGATGAAAATATGTACAATAAAATATGAATGTGAACTGCTCACCATAATTGATGACTGTAGAGACCAAAAGGGAGAAATGGACTTCATGAACTGATACATTGTCTGATACAGTCTCCTTTAAACAAGGCCATCCCTATCAAACTTGATAGTATTATTTTTTGTTCTTTAATTTGCAAAGCTCTCCATGCCTTAGCACATCTCAGAAACATTAGCTCTCAAAACCTTCATTTTTTGGGTTGAATTTTTTTAATAAGTCCTTTCTTTTCTTCAAGGAATTTGAATCATCAGAACTTGAGCTAAAAAACTTGTCAAAAAGCAAACAAAATTATGTTTGAGATAGCAGAATCATAGTGCCAGTTATCTAAGATGAGCCCATATATTGTGTAACAAAAAGTTTTCAACTGATTGTACAATTATCTTGATTCCTACCGTTTCTTTAGAATGATAAACACAGCAACCATCCCTGCAACGACTATTATAGCAACTGCAATAACTACAGCCATTACTTTCATTTGCAATCCTCCTACTCTCTCAGCTCTTTTTCCAGTTACTCCTGGATCTTCTAATTCTACTTTTTCTGTTGGTAGTGTAATTTTGTCCGATTCACCAGGATACAGCACTGGTTTTTCTGAAGATGATTTAGTGGTTGGTTTAGTGAATGAATTTGCGGATAGAACTTTGGTGGGTTGAGCACTGGATGGTGCTGAAAAAGTCATTTGTGTTGGTTTGGCGGATGGTCCTGAAGACATCATTTTTGTTGGCGGGATGGATGGTGCTGAAGACGTCACTTGTGTTGGCTTGGAGGTTATTGTGGAAGGGGCTGGGGCTGAAAATAAAAAAAAATAAAAATTGATGTTTTGGTACAGGGCAAATATATCTTATCATTCCAAGCAATTTGAACTTCACAGCTAACAAATGATGTCAAGCATCACAGAGTTCATGCATTTAAGCTGTAATACCTGTTCCAAATGTATCATTTTGGCCCTTGTAATTTAAATTTAGACAAGTAAGCTGTTGATGCAGTTGCAGAAATGACATCTTTTTAATATATTCATAATAAACGGTTTGTTTAGTTGTTCATGTTGTAACAAACTC
Source organism: Pocillopora damicornis (assembly GCF_964200805.1). Classification (NCBI taxonomy): domain Eukaryota; kingdom Metazoa; phylum Cnidaria; class Anthozoa; order Scleractinia; family Pocilloporidae; genus Pocillopora; species Pocillopora damicornis. Next base: position 18,787,624 of record NC_142679.1, on the reverse strand, counting down.
TGTGCTCAAGTGATTCAATTTAATTAAAAGTAAAATCAAACCACAGCTAAGCAATAAATGTTTAGTTTCTTTTCTTTTCTAATTCACCCGTAGCTGATGTTCCTTCATCACTGTACTTACTTCTAATGTTTGTACTTGTACACTGATAGAAAATTTGCAGTTGATGGTTTTCAGGGCCATTGGAACAACTGTAATCAAAAAGAGCTTTTTTAACGGTGATGTCACATTCCTTGGAATCCTGGCACATTGTCACAACTTTACTCTTAACATCTAAAGTTGGGCAAGATTGAGATGACAACTGCTGTCCACAACTGTGTGGAAAAGAACCATATGTGGCATGGAGGATTTTTATTGTGTATTGATATCCAGAACAGTTCAGTGCCAAAACATCTCCATCACAAGCCTTTTCAGCATGTATGTTGCCTGAACCTGTTGCAAAAGAAAGTAATATGGTGAATATCAAATAAATGGTAATTTTTTTTGGCCTTTTTCTTTCATCCAATTTTGTTGCTACTTTGGCCAACATCTATTACATTCATATTACGTACAAATGTTTTGCTTTTCTTCTATTGACTTGGGATTTACCCCAAAAGTTTTCTGTCTCTGCTATTATATTGTTTAAGAAATAAACTGAATCTTTATGTTCGGACCTGTTTACATGGAGGTGGGGGGATCCCAGGTCCCTAATAATTGTTGCACTTACTCGAAGGTTGAGTGAAAGGTTTGTAGTCTTTGAAAAATTTACAAATATATGCTATTCAATGATATACGAGCACAAATTTGCCACTGGTAACCCACCTGTCCATATAATTTCTTATTTTATTTTGATCACGTTTACATGATAGCTGGGGTGACCCACCAAGGTGGGTTGCCCAGTCTGCCTGGTAGGGTAACCCTGTCAGCCAGGGTGACAATTTGCCATGTAAACATGTCAAGGTGGGGTAACCCACCTAGCCGGGGTTGCGTTCATGACAAAAAGCTCAAAAGCAAAACACGTATGTTTTAAAACTTTGTACATTTCCTAGCCATCTCATGGCAGAAATCGCCAGAAACCACAATGGACACACAAGGAGTGTAAATTGTTCACATTTCAGAATATTTAGCATTGTAAATTGACCATATTTGGTTTCCCAATCTATTCTGTATAACGTATTGTCAGTCAACAGTTCCTCGCGAAACCAAACACCACAATGAGTGACACTTTCGTGAATAAATACATTATTCAAGATGTGAGCTTGGGACGCCTCTGCTCAAACTCCTTAATTGCAAGTGCAACAACAACCTCAAGAAACCCCACTCTAGCACCCCGGGGTTGTAAGATTGCATGTAAACATGTTTTATTTTTCGACCACAGTTAGGCAGGTTACCTAACCTACCTGGGGTCCCCCACCTCCATGTAAACAGTCCCTTATTAGGTTTATGCCCCTATATTTTTGTCTTTTTTGGTCTTGCTTTTACTTTTTCTAAATGACGAGACTGAGATAGTAAATAAAATGATGGCCAGGAATGAGGAATAGATGAATTCCAAATGGCCAGGAATGAAATAGTAAATAAAATGATGGCTAATACAACTCATAGGCACCATTATTAACATATATCAAGTTTATCTTTTGCATCCAATAATACCTGGTGTTATGGCAAGGTAATTAATCTGAAATCCTTTCTGGGCAGCATTGGTGTTGCCGGAATGAAAATTCACTCTAACTGTACTTGTTGTAGTAATTGTTAGCATGGACGTATTTCCATTACAAAATTTTCCACCAATGCGAGGAGATAAATCAGTGAGACCATCCTGAACTTCTACAAAATCTTCTTTACAGCCTGGTGGATTTGAACTTCGTCTCATGTCAAACTGTGTAAACATTAGTACTATGTTTTTTCCTGTTGGAGCTGAAATAATCCATACACAGTTTTTGTTGGAGGGGTAACTGATTGGAAAGCCTGGACTTGCAATGGAGCCGGAAGGATTTGTTGAAAAGTTTGAACAATCATCTGAAAAAAATAATTTTATAAAGAGTACATTTTTTATATTGTATAGGCTATCAAATATAATTACTACAATTGTAATTCCCATTTGAAGTTGAAAACCATGCAGAAAGTAACCTGAAATTTCATTTTGAAAAATTGTGGTAAAAACTTCTAATCAACATGTTACTGATTTTGTTTGTGCAATTATAACACATGATAAATTAACCCCTTTGACTCCTAAAAGTGATGTGCTTAATTCCCCTTTACAATATCACCCCTGAATCAAACATTAAGGTCATGAAAATAAAGGAAATGAACACCAACTAAAGAAGCTCTGGATTGTTGAGCAAATTCTCCTTGTCAGCACCTTAGGGAGTGTATACTTTAGAGAAGTTCATTACAGAGAATATGCATACTAATGTTAGGAGGCAAAGGCTTAATTGGCACTGACAACATATTTGAGATTCATGTACACTATAACAATATTCATAATGTTTGAAGTTCTTAAATGAAATATTATTACTCAAAAAGATACTACATTTACTCAAAGTTGTATTGATGCCAATTGAAATGAAAGATGAAACTTACAAATAGTTCAATTTTCAGAGGCTTTCACTTGAAAATTTACATTTTCTGGATAGCACTAGCTTACCAAGAGAATGGCGACAGCCTTAATGACTGTGCTTGTATTGTTAATGTTATCACTATACATGAACTTGTCGATATTGGAAAACTTTTCCCAAGTTCAAGGACAGTATTTACAAATAACAAAAATAGCCCTTACTCAACTAATCTGATTCTGTCTGTTTTAAAGTTAGCATGCTGTCTCATTAGCGACATATAATCCAAATTTTTACTGCTGACAATAATAACAAATGAGACTTAAGATTTCAAGGTGTATCTATCAAGTGAACTTACCAGCTTGATCACTGCAGCCATATACTTCAACTCGAAGACACATATCATATTTATAATCCTTCGGGTATATCCTGAGGTATCTCGTCACTAAAGTATCTCTCAAGTTGTTCAGTTTCACACTGTTGGCATTTGAGTTTCCAGTGAATGACTGAAAAAATACCAAAAGAGAATTGCATTTTCCCAGCATTGTACACACACAATTGTGAATGTAAAAGAAACTTCCCCTAAGACACATTGAGGATTACACACCTTGTCAGGACCATCATCAGTGTCTTTGTAAGTTAACCACGCCCCTCCATCATAGCTGTACTTAATCACATATGTCTTAACGTAGTAGCTCAAGTAATTCCAAGTTTGTACTCCTTGTGTACCAATGGCTGAAACATGTCTGACCCTCAGCAGGTCTATCTCAAAGTACTCAGATGTTTTATCATTGTTTTCACTGCACCAAGCTCCATTATTATTGTTCAATCTACCATGCTCAGGAAGCCAGCCAGAAGAAAATGTGTGACTGCTTATCTGGAAATCTTTTATTTTGTTGCTTTCCATACCAAGAGCATCTGAGCAACCTAAAAGGATTAATGAGGAAGAGTCAATTTTTCATTTTATAGGAGATGTAAGGATTGAGATAGTCAGGATGAGTGTTAACTAAATTCCAGTCTGTTTAAAGCTGTGTGACTTCCTTGGCTGACTTTTTTTCTTTGCTTTTCTTTGTTTTGGAATAATTTGGGCTTTATATACTTCTCATCTCAGTAACAAAAATGCTGCTAGTTGAATTTACTTTGGTGGCATTAGCAAGGGAGCTAAAAGAAACTTTCATTTACTGCCTCACACATATATCTTGGAATTTTAAGTTTCCCTGTCAGGTGTGTGAGTGGAATTGTTTCTGCAAAAGGTTTACTAGTCCATACAAGTTTATGGTGACCTTAAAATAATTGGTTCAGTTTCATCTTACCATGAAGGGTTATTTTGAAAAACTTAGTCTAAGGTCATTACTACTACTTCCCTTCGAATATGCCAATTTACCATATGACAGCCCATCAAAATTTAGACAGGTGTTGTCAATTTTCTGGGAGTGCTACCTTCGTTTGTGAGATGCTTATCCAGCCAGATGTTATGAATTTTCTGGCAATGTTTGAGTGTATTTGCCCATGACGATCAAAATATTGTAATAAGTCCAAGTATAACAACAATCATTGTGTTTTAGAAACAAGCTTAAAATACTGATATACATTATTGACTTCCTGTAGCAAATTAAAAAAACCAAAATAATAAAATGATGATGTACAAGAAACTTCCCATTTAGCTAAGAAATACCATTGTGGTTTGAATATATTATAATTGTTGAAGTTAACGACTAAGCAATGAAAATATCTGTAAAGTAATTTTGTCTCACCAGGAAATAAAAAGTGAAATATTTCCTTAAAAGGGGTGGGCGTTAGAGGGGCCGGTCAGTTGGCAAAATACCCCAAAGCAAATATTTTGTCTCGTGAATGTTTTCCACGACTCAAAGGAGCTTTTTTCCTTTCTTTTTCTTTCTTTTTCGGATCCACGGTGTGAAACATACACCGAATGATAGCGGAGAAGCATACATTCTTCCAGGATTTATCTCTAACCCGAATCTCATTATGCAATGTTTGTTTATGAGGTTCATGCAAATGAAGAAAACCGCGTCTTTGAGAGCGAGCCAAAATTCGTCTCACTAACAGTTCACCCTGAGCGAACAGAATTTTATACGTTTTGTTTACACTGAAAAAGTGCAGAATAAGCGCTTTCGTAGGTTTTAATAACTTGAACTAGCTCTCACTTAATCAACCTAAGACAATGATAGTGCACACGTTATATGAATAGTTCCCGTATCTTTCATTAAGTAGGCTTAATCTTTTTGTTTACAACGCACAAATGCGAAAAACGACTCCGTCATCGATTGAACTGATCCCCACTAGCTCTTACTACACAAAAACCAGGAAAGTCTACAAGATACATTTTCATGAAACCAATTTCAAAGACAATGCATTGAACCTACGTAAGGACTATTGTGCTTCGAAATGGCTCTTGATAAAATATCGCTTACGGCTATTGTCTTTTGTACTACGAAAAACGTTCTTATAAGTACTTTGGGGAAATTTGAAATTTTCACAGCGAAGATAATTAAAGTTGGCGTCAGGTTACCATATCTATTGGCAGTCCGTGATTAGTGAAAGGGGGAAATAAATTCTTTCCAGGAAATTGAACTGAAAAGATACGTAGAAACACGTTCTCGAATATATTAGGCTATTGTATTTCTTTACATCGTCGCTCGATGAGTCGCGATGTTTATCTGTGAGCTTAAATCCTGAATTATTTCATGAAAACGTTGAAAGGATTCTTTTTACGTTTGCCTCGTGCTTATGATTAGCTGGTATGAGGTGTGAAGAGGCTATTTGAACAACTTTACCTTGGCGCGATGCGTCGATAAAAAGGAAACATCGGGCCACGTAAACTGCGCAGAAGAGTGCGAGGTGAAAATTCGGACCCATCTTGACATTCATAGAAGCCAACTCGTTTTAAAGTAGGCCGGGAAAACTCTAGAGTAGAATTACAAAAGAAAAAGAATGTTATTTGAGAACTTGGTTGAAAAAAATTTCAGCAGGCGATCTACTTACCTGATTGCGTTGCGTTTTCACGGCTGAAGAGCGATTGTGTGTAAGGAGTGGAGAGGGCATGGGGAAGGTATGTCTAGGGCGGCGGTGGGGGAGGGTCAATGACGCAAAAAAAATTTTCCTGTCGGTTGCGTGAAATAATACCAAGAATTGAAAAAGTTGGTCCAAAGAATAGTCAAACCACAATAGATCCTAACAATAATGATTTTCTATAATTATCTTAATTTTATGAAGGACAAAAAGCATTATAATTATTAGAAGAAGTTTAACATTAGCCTCGTGTCCAGACTCCCAAAGCTTGTCGGGATCTGGGAACGAATCAGGGTTGCTGCGGTTACATAAGAATTTGCTTGCGTCAAGCATATAATCTTGGAGCTTGTGGCCAATCTATAATTAAAATATCCGGAATCACGAAGCAAAAAATTCCTTGATTCTAAATTATTTTTCCACATCAATATGTCAGAATTTGAAAATTCAACAATGTCGACGCCGTAAATCGGTTGAAACCGAAAACGTCCACAGATCACTGAGTTTGATTGTCATGTTTCTGATTAAACTTTTTTATGTTTAAATTTTTTTTGTTTCGGTTTTGGGTGTTTGTTTAATGTTTTCAATTTTTGATGTCTAGTTTCCGAAAAACAGGAAATACTTATAAGTTGTCGAAGTTTTGATTTTAAAAATTGGATTCGCCGAAAAACTACCTGAATCGACCAAGTGTTTACAGTGATATAGGAAATCAGAACCTATATCATAGAGCTCTTCATTAATAATGTTCAGTTCTTCCAGGGTAAAGCACAACTGGTGTTTAGTGAAACTGCAGTTTTGAGGTTCACTTTGACCACTTCTTTTCATTGTTTTTATCTGGATAAAATTGGAAAAACACCAACAAAACCGGAAAACTTATGTCTGGCGCCGAAGCTAACTGAAGTAAGATTGTTAAGATTGCTACGATCTTTAATTATATAGGATTGCTGATCCTGCATGCTTAAAGTTTAAACTGATAAAGTTCTTGATTGTTTCTGGCAAAAATGTTGTGTTGTTGTTGTTTGCATGATGGCAAAAGAGGAAAATAGACACTTCACACTGAGGATGGTGGTTAGTAAAGGTTAATGACAGTCTTGAGGACAGTAACCAATTACTTCGTATTGGTTAGAAAAAATGGGCTATGTACAGCATCGTCAAGATGTCTCCTTCGATTTCTCGCCTCGTGGAATTTTCCGAAATATAGAAGTAGATCGGAAATAACCAGTGAATATTGCTGTGTTAAGACACCGGTATAAGTGTCTATATGTTTCTTGTGCAGAAGACGATGTTCAGTTTGCGTGCAACTCAGCAGGAAACGGGCTTTACAAAAATATTGTAAGTGGAAATATAATAACTCTTTGTGTTTTGTAATTGGTCATGTAATGATCAACCACAGTAGCAGTAATTAAGCTCCAAATGGCTGTATGGATGTGTTACTGTAGAATCATTTTACAAAACCCTGAGAATTTTCTCTGATCCGGTTCAAAATTATCTCAAATTCTTAAAATTTATCTGCGACTCAAAAACGAAACAAGCTATCTCCTGTTTGAGAAGTTCCAAGTTGAAGTTTAAAGTGGAACCTACGATAGGATGTATATATTGGGCGAGTGCTTGAAAGGGGTTTACTCAGTAGGGGGCAAGTTTATGACGAGCCAAAGTCGGCGAGTTTTCTTTAGCTTGGAAGCAATTAAACTAACAAAGAGAAGTTTACCTACGCAGACAAAAATAAGCAGTTCGTGGCTATTACAAGCTTTCCTCTTCAGTTGTAGAAACAATGAACAGAATAGTTAAACATCAAAGGCTGTGTTAAGCGCGACTGTAGTGATTAGCAAAGGGTAAGTACATATCGAGCGGTGCATACGGAAGGGGTACGCTGAAAACAGTCAGGTCGTTTTACGGTCTGAAGGCACCTGGAAGAGTGCCAGACTGTCTGCCACCTTTTTCTCGACTGTTCGTTACAACGCTTTCTATTCATCCTGAGCGGCTGAACTGCATAAATATGGCCTCTTGCTGATGTAAATGAAACCAAAAGTAAACTGATCAGTGAATACGCGTGCGTAAGTTTCGATGTCTCATTCGTTTTCAATTCCTGAAGTATTCTACAGTTTTGGATGCGGTCCAACAAATATCGTAATTTGTCCATGACAAGCAGAGTAATTAATCACAGAAGGCTGAGGCAAACAATTGATCTGCGAGACGCTGATAAATCACAATTTTGTGATAATTAAGTTCAGCTATAATCTTATCATCCGGTTACTGCCAGGTTTGCTTTCCATGTTTGTTTTCGAGATCCGCTCTCTGAAAGCTTAGGGATATAATTTTCCATTTTCTATGGATCAGTGAGAAGAAAATTATGTACGAAGAAGATTTCATTGGCGGCAAACTGAAAATTAGACGATATGACGTATGAACAGACTATTATATGTAAACAGTTTAATATTTGCATGACATGCAGTTGCCTCTTGGCCAATGAAAAGTAAGAAGAATTGTATCAAATGATAATAGAAATTTAAGGGTGAAAGATGAAAAAAGTTATTGAAAAGGTATTCGAGGAATATCATGACTTGTCAGTAACAAGCATATTCGAATCGTTAACAAGTTAATAACTGATTTGCGTCACGATATTACGCTTTTCCTCGTCCACCAATTGTAAATTATATATTGAGGTGAATTACGCATACGTTTTGGTTGATTCTAACCGATGATCTATTGGAGGACAAACGTACAGATGACGTCAACGGTAACATCTTTTGCTTCTTTATCATATAAGACAAGTTAATTTCATGTTGCCGTGTGTCTGTTCTGTAATAGATCACAGATGAGGTCGCAGTGCAGCATGCGTTATTCAGATCAATATATATAATGAACAATTTTTTGCACCGTCATGTGCGATATTCGTCGCTCTTTCTTAGAGCAGTCCGCGCAACAGCCTTGAACTGATCTTGTTAAATGGCAGGGTTCAGTCGGCCAAACATGACTTACATGGCTGGCACGTGGTAAAAACACCTGTAAACAGCTTCTTCTCAACCACCGGTTTTTTATTTTGTCTATTTTTTTTTTTTTCACGGATCTGAACACCAGATATTCCGATAAGCCTTCCATCGCAAATCTTTCAGGTAAACATTTGGTGATCTTATTCCCATCTTGGTTTTACCGGAATTAGAACAAAGGCGCTGTGTCTTTTGATCGTCCCGAAGCAACATTTTTTTTTTGGTGATGGCAAACGCGGTTTCTGCTTGTCGGAAGGAAATTGAAGAACCAGGCTCTCAGGAAAAAGTCAACTCCGGTAATAAAAGCTAGGGACACGCCCATTCCGTTTTATTTCGTTGAAGTTGAAAAATTTGCTTTCTATTCGTATGTAAAAGCCGATGAGGATCTTCCATCAAAATATTTTTGCACAGCCAAATAAATAAAGAGAAAGAAAGTGATAGGTCACCAGAATCGTTGACGAGAAAGTGACGATTTACCAAAGGTGATCTTGGCCAAAAAGAGTATTGAAGGAGCTGCCAATTTCAGGTGGCTATCTTCGCTATGTTATGCGCAGTAAGGAGAAGCATAGCGTATTCCTCATTAATGATCTCCGTCTCTTTCCCAGAGCCTCCGGTATGCTCATCCACTGGTCGAGGTTACGAGGGCTCTGGGTGCGAGATTGTAATGACCTTCTACTCGACCTCGTTCCCAAGGTCTTCTCTCTCCTGCACTTTACCGAGGGAAGAAAAGAGGGGAGTTTAAACTGAGTACGAGGAGTCACTAAACGCTTAAGTTTGCCAGGAAATAAAGCTTTTTGTTTAAACCCAGCGTTATTCTTAAATTTTTGTTAAAAAATCGCGGCCTCTCGAGACGATGTCCATGCCTGTGTCGGCCATGTTGATTGATGAGTAATGCTTTCTCATACCTTTTTTTTTAAGACGATCTTTGCTAAGTGCCTAAGGCTCTGAGTCGATGGTGTTGTATATTACTATGTCGAACCACATCACTAAATTAATACGCAGGCTGTGATTAATCAGTTTGGTGTTAAAGTTAATGGTGTACCACACACTACAATTTAATGGTGTTTTGAAGATGAAATCCTTTCCTTTCTATCTATCGCCGAGGGTTGTTAACTTTGCTAGTGAATGAAGACCAAATTTTCTTTGAGTTTTCTTTGAGTTAACTGGTGTTGAAGATTAAACAGCGATTTCGAATCGACTCGTTCTGCTATCGACGTGCGCCAGTCTTATTGAAACCGTTCCGTGTGATTGAAAATATCTCCTCAACATATCAGACGCACTGCAGAGAGATAAAAGATATCGTACTTACCTCTCCTCGTCGGTCTGTGCAGTAATTTACGGATCCTCGTCTCAAACTCAAATATTAAGTTTTTTTTTGGCAAAAAACGGTTGCACAAAAAGAATCCCGGGAACGAGTTGGACTTCGGGTTGGACATGGAGTTGGACTCCAAGTTAAAGTTCGCGTCAAGAGTTTGAGAAAGAGTAGGAGTTTATACTTTTTGATTTATACTTCGAGTTAAAGTTCGGGATGGGCATCGAGTTTAAGTTCGATTTGGACCAGAGGTAAAGTTCAGGTGAAACTTCGTGTTGAATTGCCATAAAAATGCTATAAAAATGCCATAAACGAAAAAAAGAAAAAAAAACAAGGTGGAGAGGGTAGGGAACAGGGGCCCCCGCAAAAAGCAGCCATGTACCTAATTCTGGAATGTTCGCATCCCGGGGAGGATTTCCATGGCAAAGAAGCCGGGAGGCAGCTAAGGGACATCTCACCACTGACCTGTTGCTTTTGACAGGACAAAAACAGCTTCCTCGTCGTAAGATATGTTAAATTTCTCCCCTTATAGGTAAGGAACATCATCGAAGTATTACTTGTTAGAGCTCAGCTAATAGTGCCATACTCTCCTTCGCAGTCGCTCTCTGGAATATATCTTGGGGAGAACGTGGCGTGACATCCCATACCGCAGTCAATTGGCACCACATCCCGTGACATCCCATGCCGCAAAGAACTGCCGCGAGGGAGTCAATTAGCACCACAGCACAACGATATCACGAGGGTGGGAGGGTGATAGGTCTGTCAACACTTTTTACCATCATGGCACCTTGCGCTTTTTTAATTCACGAGAAAATTTACCCCTCTCATGCACCTGCTTCTACATGGATAGATTTCTCTTAGCGTAAGAGATAGGTATGGCTATCCTACAATTGCTTATTCCTGAATGAAAAATCGTTTCTTGAGAAGGAAGCTGATACTCCAGCGATAAATCATCATGAACTACTTTGATTACTATTTTGGAAAGTGACTCGAAGTCCAACTCGACTGCGACTCGAGCATGCCTCACTCCCACTTTGGGGTCCCGGACGTAGCACGTGCATGACGTGTTTTATTTTCTAGGAATAAGAAGGCGTTCCCTGCCCCCCCAAAATGTAAAAATTACGTAGTGTTTAGCAGGTGCATCTAAGGTCTTCTGAACTTATATCAAATGACCGAAAAGTGTCAGGAATAATCGGTAATCTTTAGCAGCACAACCCAATCTCGATTTTGCCCTTTCCTAATGAATAACATAAATGTGACTCAATGACTATGAAATAACCAAGACTGTCATACGCGCGCGCTCTCATTTGTTGTCAGTCGGTGTGTTTGGATGGGGTATGTAAAAATAGTTTGATGTGTTACATGGGCACACAATTTCGAGAAAAATTTTTTAAAAGCCAGCAACAGAAGATCCTCTGGAAAGTGACTCGAAGTCCAACTCAACTGCGAGTGCCATTTACTCAGCTTCACCTAAGACCTGGAGTGGTTGGGACAATCTTCGAAAGTCGTGCCGACACGAAACACAATCGAAGATTTATACAAATGTCTCTTATTTTCAAACCAAGGCCTTCATTATTGATGATTCAGTAAGGCTGTTCGTTCACCAGCGCATAGGTTTGATCCAAGGTGTTGAGCAACGCGATCCGGTGAGAGGTCTGGAATAGGGCTTGAACTGCTTAGTGCTAGATCCCGCCGGCCAGCTTTGCTCAAGACCAAATCTTACTCGCGAGCGAAGGAACGCTTTGCGCTGCAATGCTTAATACAAGAGCCAGCTCGCAAGTTACCCAAGCCTCCACTTGTGTTTACTCATGGTTATATAAAACCATGTGAGGGCGAAAAAAGTCGATCCGACTATCTCGTAAATGATAATATGCGAACAACAGTACTAGTGCGCTTCAGTGGCTAAAAAACACAATAAGTCTTTATTCCTGACTGCATGAAAGTTTTGTTTTAAAAACTTAAAAGAAAAGATTTACTCAGAATAGTCGCGAATTTCTCTATAGTTTTATTAACGTTAGAATTTGCTTCCTTCTTGCGAATGTGTTTCTTCTTGGTTTGAAATTTTGATTTAGTTCTTCACTTGAGTATTTTAAGTTAACCCAGTATGAGTTTGAAATCAGCCTTAACTCGAAGGTAGAGAGGATCTCGGTCTGATGGACACAAAAATATGACAATAATCCGCTTATTAGACCCTTAACAGCCCGGCTTGTGACGTCACACAGGACGGTCGCGGCATCCAACTACTTATGATCTCTACGTCTCAATTTTTTTTGCAGCTGTTGGCCGGAATTTCGCATCACTGTTTTCTTCTAGAGAATTCTTCTAAATTATAACCGCGCCATGGGGGTAACCTGTACGACTCATTATTTTCCTCAGTCGCTTCAGGAATCTGCCTCGTTGTCCTCAAAGCTCTACAAACCATTTCCGAAGAAAAAACGCAGTACTCGCGGCGGTGTAATTATGCAATTAACGGGGGAAGGACTAGCAAGTAGCATCCCTCCACGACACATCAACGACCTGATCTCTTCAGTTAGATATCATTATCAATACCAGTGTTCATTTGCCGCCCAGGATGACTCCGAACTTATTTACGGTGAGAAACGATACACAATATTTAATCACAGATTACATGGTTTAGATTAGAATGTTTCGAGCACATATGCACTTCAAATCCAAAAGGAGCGTTTCCATCAGTGACCAATGACAAAATTCAATATTGCATTTTGGATTTGACCATGTATATTATGTTGTGACGAGAATTGGAAGCCTGTTTAATTTTTAATTTGAAAAGATTGTGATAAACCGATTTTAAAATAACTGTTTCGCTGGTTTCTTTGGCAATATTTTGATACGCAGGTCAAGATCGTATTCAAGATTTTTTTTTATATAATTTTATAATGATTTGCTGCAGCCGTACTGTTTTACTTGCACCTGTACACACATAAATGAAAACAATATTTCCTTTTTATAAGAAATGACGGATTTTCGCCCGGTGTTTCGATCAAGAGACCAAAAAACTTTTTTCCATGAGATTAAAAAAGGAACTAACGGTCACTGAGCTTTCCTTTGAAATTTTGTGTGCGATAAACTTTGTAGATGAATCGATGAGGAAAATGGCGAAACGTAGGAGGGAATGTCTAGAATATATTTCAAAGACTGCGTGGATCAAAACGAAAGCAGAAGGTTTATCATAAATGCAAAAAAAAAAAAAAATTAAATTAAAAAAAAATAAAAAAAAAAATAAATGCAAACGGTGTACCTAATTTTCATTTTTGTCAATGTGTGATAATCAAAATAGACGAGCCGACTGATTCAAAGAGCGTTTGCTCTGCGAGGATGGATCGAAGGCACAATCTTAATTGTAAATCAGCTATTCTATCATGTTCTTAACAGTTTTGCATATGACAATAACAAGCCGCACGGTCATTAAAACTCGTTCATGCATCGGTGTCAGCTGAAATCTAATTTTTCATCCTTTCGCAAGATAGGTGGCACAATAATGTAAGGATCATTTAGCTCCGCGGCCAACCCGCCCTGTCAAATTAGTAGATAATTAAAACGGGGCTGCTCTATCTGAATACTCGAGAAAATAACCATGTAACCAAGTAACCGTACAAAAGGCTCTCTTGTTTATGGCGGGGCCTTACCTATTCGGGATGGGCGTCGTTTCGCCATTGTAGACTATTGTGATCTAATGGACAAAAAAGCGAAAAGTAAAAACATTAGAAATCAGTCAATCGGTCATTACCTATCGCCTGGGGGGTAGGGTGGGGTTTGAAGGATTTTATCTTTTGGGATGGGGATTAAATGGTTTTCAGGGGGGACGGAACGGGGATTACATGTCACTAACAGAATATAAATGGAGGACAATAGAAAATTTAAGAATATTACGTAGCCTCGGGAGGGTTAGATAAATTTTGTTGCGACACAACTAAAATCCTTCAACCCCCCACTCTCTCAAGTAATTACTGTTTTTCCAGTTGAAGCGAAAAAAAAAACTGTTTATATTCGATGTGGTTGGCGCAGCTAATATTTCGTAGTTCTTGGCTGCACTATATTTTGGCTGCTCTTAACAGTGTTTTTTTTCAGACACAATGGAGAATTAGATATATTTCATTACGGTATACCGTTTCTTTATCAGTCTTTTATCCTTGCTGCTGGCTAATATACATTCAAATGATAGCAGATAAATGTTGTATACACGAGATATTTTGTTTTCTTAGCTATTAGCGTAATATCATCACTGAATTGAAATTACTTGTTAACTGTAATACCTAATAGAGACACTGACTAGTCTCAGAACTTTTGAAATTTTTTCAACAGTATTTAAATCTACTTCAATATTCATTTCTCTACCACAGTGTTTCACTTCAATGGAAGCTGGGACTTTTAAGTACGTGAATATTCACAACTCAAACTAGGTCCAAAATGTTGCTAATTGTAATCCAATAGATCATTAGTAAGAATACATATGTATATCAAAATGCATGAATAATTCAGCTTATTATTTAATATTATATGTCTCTTTCCTAGGAGTTGTGGTGGAGCCAACATCTCACCTGGCTAAACATCCGACCTATACTTCGCGCACGTGCACATGGGACTTGGCATCCTCACCCTCGACGGCTATTACCAAATATCATTGCGCATTAACTTCTGGTCCTTGGTCGATCTCGCCGAATGGGCAACAATTGTGCTGCTTAGCCATGAAACAGGGCGTACACGAAGAGGAAGATCTTTTCTTGTCGAGGTACGACTCTACACCGCAGAAATGTACTCCTTGTAACATCCCAGGAAGTTTGTCGGAATATCGACGGATTTATCCCCAGGAATGTCCGTACTCACACGATGGGAACACGATTGCTTCAATTCGCGTTGTTGCCGGAGCTCTCCAATTGGCAATCACTGCTGCGCGTAACGGAAAGACCATTTGTAGTGAAAGAGTCAGCAAAGTTTGCTTTGGTTTTCGTGGTGCTGTCGTTAATTGCGCGTTCTCTCCAAACGACCGCCTTCTTGCAGTTACTTCCTCGTACGGACAAGTATATTTATTGAACTCTACCAGGTTAACACGGGTGAACAGTTTAGATTGTGTGTCTATTCTGTCTCCCTACAAAGTTTCAGAACTTGCCAATGGAAACCCGGAAGACTTCGTCACGTATTCCGTTTGCGTGTTTGATCCACGTTTCCCTTTCCAAGAGTTCGTCACTTGCGTCCTGTACGCTGGGATAGTAAAGATATGGCAAATGTCATGTTGTGATAAAAAAGATTCAGAGATTCAAAACAGACACACGCTAACCTTCAAAAAGCTATTAAATGTGGTTAGGTATTCTCCCAATGGAACGATTTTAGCTGTGGGAGGAAAAGATGGGACCATTTCTTGTATAAATGTTGATGATGGAACCGTGAGCTTTGTTCTTGATGTCACACAACAGCCACCAGAATTCCACAGTGCTGCAGATGTTTTTCACGTGGCATTCACGCAGAGTGGAGAGCAACTCGCTGCAAGTTACAGCGATGGTTATATACGAATTTGGCAACTGCCGATAGTTTTTGATTTGAAGTTGCTTTGTCGACTAGTGGTTAATGCATGCGTCCCACCCAACAAAGTTCTCCAGCTTCCACTGCCTCTGAGACTTCAAAAATTCCTTCTAAACATAAATTTTTAATGGTTGTGGGGGAACGTCACACAAGTTTGGCGTGCGAACTAATGATCCCATGAACACGCAAACCGCTTGAAGAGCGAGAAAACGTGAACGACTATCTCACGATTAGTATAAAGCTTTGATTGGTTGAGTAAGATTGGTTGAAAGTAGCTAAGCTAACCATACAATTAAAATCTGAAGAGAAACCTGCTTTTAAAATAAATAGATACAGAATCAGACATAAATGAATTGTTAGTTGTCTCGATCATGTCCCCATTTTATAGAGTTGGGTCCCAGATCATCATCAAATAATTATCTTAAATCTATAATCACAAGAAATAAGTTCAGCGCAAAACCTTACGCAAGAGAACGCAATTCCTCTCTCATGCCACCAAGTTTGTTTCAGGATGTATTTTTA
Source organism: Pocillopora damicornis (assembly GCF_964200805.1). Classification (NCBI taxonomy): domain Eukaryota; kingdom Metazoa; phylum Cnidaria; class Anthozoa; order Scleractinia; family Pocilloporidae; genus Pocillopora; species Pocillopora damicornis. Next base: position 18,771,710 of record NC_142679.1, on the reverse strand, counting down.
TTCGAAGTACACTCACTCCCTTAGTGTGAAGGGAGACGTCGATAGAAACTTTTTAACACTAACTCCTACTGCTCAAGCTTTATCATTTCTTAAGGGAAACGTTTTGAAACTACCTTAGAGAAAGTTGCTATGCAACTGTCGCTCAACATACATAAGTCAGATATAGAAAATTGTAAAAAAAAAAAAAACAAAAGGAAAACAAAAAGAAAAAAAAGTATTATTAAGATAATACTTTTTGTCTTTTGTCTTTCTATATGATAAATGTTAAAAAATTTTCTCGTGCTCTTTCTCTATTTTTTTATTTCAATAACTGGAAAGGCACAAACTACTTCACTGCGCGCGGTTCTTCCCGTAACATTTCACCGAAATCGCATGACAATTCTCGTACAATAATTTTATAATTAATTTGATAACAAGTAGTTTTAGAAAATCCTGGTAGCCTTTTATTCCCCTCCTGACCTGAGTCAAGCTTTTTAAATTGTAAAAATACCCCTCTGCGCCCAATTGTAGTAAAGTCGACACAGAGGCGTGACATGTAAAATACTCCTAAAAGGCTTTGAAGACGAACAGAAAAACACACCATACAGCAGATTGTTGGGTTATTACCTTCAAACTTCGAAAAAAGGTTTTGGGACAACCAACTCAAACCGAATTTGCACCGCATTGAAACAAAACTGCCGCAGTGAATCTCTTAGCCACCCTTCCCCCCCCCCTACTTCGTGCAAAAATATTAGGACCCATAGGACCCCATAGAAGCCCCCTTGCCCATCCCACCCCCCCCAAAAAAAGCAAGAGTAGAATGGTGGATGGATGGATGTCCTTCATTGCAATATTTTAGCAAGAAAATTGAAGAGTTTTTCTCTTGGGAAATTTAAGTTTAGGCCTCACGGAAAGATACCCCACCCATGGAAACCGTAACCCCCTGAAATCTCAGACATGCGTAGATTACATTACTTTGTAACACTGCCTGATAAAAGGAACGCGGGCTCATGCCGAGGGTTGTTTACATCAAAGTTGCAGATTTGTGTTAATTAATTGCCGGCCGACTCGCTGACGAGAACTCCTGATGGCTCGTAAAAGACCTCACGGCAGCCAGTTTTCTGGTAAAAATCAGCCACCAGCCAAAAAGAAGCTGAGAAAACATGAAGATTATTTTGAAAAAGTTGAAAAAAAAAGCGTTGCGGTGCAAGTTTGCAACTTTTTGAGTGAAGAAAAAATCGATCGATTCAAGAGAGAGAGTGCAAGAGTTTGAGGTCTGAAAACGCCAATTTAAAAGAGTCAAAACCTTACGACGCAGTATAGGCAAGTGATATTATTTCAGGAGGGAATGGAAATGCAGACTTGCAAATGTCTAAGAATAATACCGCAGATTGCCTGAGCCACGAACTACGGTGAATGATTTTCATTCCCATTCTGAATTCTCGGCGGTTTTAACTTACGCGATCGCTAATGACACTATTTTAAGAGGATTTTAATCATAAACCGATAATACTCCCACCGAACAGAAGCAAAAAAAGAAACTCGAAAATAAAGACAAAGTAGTCGATATGGCTGCATGGTCAGTATTTTCAGGCTTTTTCTTGCTTAACTATTTGGAGCGGCGATTAACGCAAGGGAGGTAGTACGCGCACTCAAAAGCGAAAAAATTAAACTGCGGACTAGATTCCCTCTAAAGGTTCGTACCTAAGAAAAGAAATGTACAGAGAAGTTAATTTTTTCGGTCAGCAGATCATAAGGACGCGTATCTTTGAGTGTCACACGGTATCGAGAGTTTTACGAGTGAAGTTTTGAGGCTTGTGTTAGAAGTTTTTATCAACATGAGCAAAATTATCTGCGCACGGACCACCGTGGAAACACAATAGTTTCAATTATTCAACCTTGCAATTGTGATAACAATGTTTTTGCCAAATTTAAACTACACATTCCAAATATACCTGGTCGATAAGATTTCTGGCAGGACATTTTTACTTTGTATTCTGTTTCAATACTCTATCATGTGAAATCAGTTACATATAACTAATTTTTATTGTGTCACCTTTTCATAATTTCAGTATTTGTAAAAGGAAGGAACATCCAATTGAAAAAGGACGTGTTGAGGCTTCAAACTCAACTTAAAAAGTGTCAAAAAAATCTGACGTCTACTGAAAAAAAGGAAAAACAAGTCAGACACAAGCTAAGGGGGACAAGATCTTCTTCCTCAAAGCTAAAACAGAAATTACAGGGCAACAGTGAAATTGCCAAAAAGGGGTATTCCCTTGTGGAGACATTTGCCCATGGTCACAATGGACACAACCAAAGGACCTTGATGTTTATGGCTTGTGTCAGATACATGCAACATGCATCTTTGTTATCATATCAAAAGACACCTGTAGCATTACATCTGATTTTCAATATTTTGTTCAATTGTAGCCCCCCAACAAACTTCATTGTCTCCCCAACTACACTTTCTGACTGGAATGTTCTCCTAGGTGAAGCCGACAAACTAATTTTACACAAGCGCTTTTCAAATTCCAAGTATGATTTTCATCTCTGGAGTGATGACTCCCACAAAGGAGGAGAGGAGAGGCATATAGTGGGTGTTCACACCTGGTGTCCCTTAGAGAGCAAGCCAAGAGCTTATGTCCTTGCAAACAGCCTAACAGCAAGTGGGTCTGGAAAACACCAGTCTGATGTAGATTACCACGTTGTAAAAAATGAATATGATATTACCAATGTTTCAGGGTTGGTTGGGGACAATGCCTCTACCCAAAAGGGAAAAGTAAACGGTCTTTTAGCTAACAATGCCAGAAGTTTTGGAAAAGAGATGTTTTTTGTAGGATGCTACCCACATGTACTAAACATTATGCTGAGAAGAATGTGCCAGGCCGGGTTTGGGGCCAAGGGTGACATGAGCAACCCCCATGTTTTACAATTACTCTATAAAATATCTTGGCTCCATCATGAGTGTCCAAGCCAATACAAAGTTATGTATGTTTCTCTTGGTATTCTAAGTAAAGAGCCACCCCTTCCCCAGACATTCATAGACACAAGGTGGACATATTATCATGAAACTCTCCAGTGGTATCTCAAGTATGGAAAAGCTTGTTTACAGCTCGCTGAGTGTCTCCTTGAAAGATTGCCAAAATCAGATAGCCACCATACTATTTGGCAAGATGTCATTAAGCTGAGCTCCAGTCCTATGATTCAAGTTGAAATCAAGTTTTTGTTTGAATTCCTCGATAAGTTTATCATCCCATCTCTGAATACATCCCAAGCTAGTGATGCAGAACTTGGATTCTCCAGTGGTTACCTAGCAAGGTTATGGCCAGCAACTGTTCTGAAGCACCATGAAACTTTAAGTAAAATGTTGATGTCTCCTGCAGAATATTTTCCTTTAACATCACAACAGGTGAAGATGTCATTGAAGGACCCAGCAGCTATCAACCATTTTCAGAAACAAGTGCAGAGGCCAATGTTACAAGAAGCAATTAAAGTAATCAAAGATCATGGAGCAGAGTGGTTAACTTTTCCCAAGTTGTTTGGAATGGGAGCTGATCAGAGATACCAAAGTCCTTTCTGGCATTCAGTTTTAAAGCTTCTTGAAATTCCAGTCAGATCTGAAAATCAACAAGAAAAGTCAGTGAACAATTTCTTTCATGTACATGGACAGAACATTCTAACATTGGTGTCTAAGGATAGAGTTGGATTGATTAAATGGGCCACTCTTTGGAAATTGATGGAACCACAATTGCTCAGTGAGATCAAAGAAATTGCTTCATCACCACACAGCTCACTCATAAGTAAAGAAGCCACTCCAAACCTGTTTGAGTTCTATGCCAAGCACATTTTCAGTCTTCCAGTTAACAATGTTCTTGCTGAAAGACAGTTCAACCTCTCTCAACTGTATCTTAATGATAACATGTCAGAGTTATCAAAACAGGCCTCCATCACATTTGTTGAAAATATTCTGCATAGTGGAAAAACCAACACCAGGACCACAGAAGCAGCACGTGAAGTTCACGAAGAAAGAATGAAAGAATATACCCAAATGCTCACCACAGACGTTTTGCAAGAGGCAAGAAAGAACCTAAACAAGATTACAGAAAACTGCACACATGGGCCACTTACTGCAAAGGATGTTTACCCTAGAGCTTGGGTAGAAAAGAAAGTAAACAATAACTTACCAGAAACAATTCAGTCACTAAAAGCAGATGGTCGCAAGCTTAAACTTCAATGGAAGGCTTCTGCCAAGGGAACATCTGCACTGGAGGGACAGAGGTCATTCAACCCAACAGTAATTGAGGGAGTTACCTGTACACCTGATGGACAAGTTCCAAGACTCATGCAGCTAGCGGCACTAAAGGTGTGGAACTATGGGGAGGAGCTACCAATTTATGATCTACCAAGAGAATGCCAGTTGTGTCTACAAAATCTTCCAAATGTCTTCCAGCCTCCAACTACTCATCTTTTCACGTCCCACATGTCTGAACATGTTACACTGTTGCCTGCACATGAAGAATAGAGTAGTCATGAGGGGTGGCTCAGTAATTTTTAAATGTTTTAGATTTGTACATATAAGAATTGATTTCACCGACCACACTGCATGAAATAAATATATCTCAGCATGTATGCATTTTTACACACAGAGATGCATCTAATAATTGATTAATGTTTCAACACAACATGTTAGAATTAACCTGGTAAAAGCATGTTGTATATGCCATGTTTACTAAGTAAAGTGAACATAGCTTAATATCTTAGTATATGTACATGTAGCATGTTAGCTTTTTGGTTTACAATATTGCAACTGGTTTTACAGGGTAAAAGTGAAGTGCATGGTGCCAAAGTTGAGACATGCATGTACAATCATGTTGTATTGGATCTTGAATTAAATGAATTGAATATTACATTCAAAATGAACAGTAGGTGTATGAAGCTATGATGTATCTGATTTTAAATTGTTATGTATGACTGTAGCTTTGTAGAATATTGAACAAACACTGAATTGCTGTCACTAAATTTCAGCAGTTTAAGAACATAATAAATGTAATACTTAACTACATGTAGATTATATCATTATACTGTTGCACATGTACAACTTAACATATCACTAGCAGTATGTAACTTTTAATGTGATAAGAACATGACTCGTGTATAAATTACTGTAATAAATTAGAGTGGAACACTGGATCTGTTAAAAATGTGCCAAGTTTATTATCCTGTCTTTCCTTATTCTGTGTAAAAGATAAGTAATACCATTCTGACCCGTAATTAATCCTCTCTCCCCTTTAAACGTTTTTCTTCTACAATTAAATATATCTACATCAATGGAATTTTTCTTACATATACCTGACTTGTAATGACCAGTTCAACAACCAAACTTTACCTGGACCTATACTAATTATTGAATATGCAGTGTGGTCGAAAAAGAATCAGTGTATTGCTCAATCCTCTACATTCAAAGTGCCCAAAAGAAATGAGCATTAATTTGACAATCGATACCAGTCAAACATCATCTCCGTAATCCGTAGTAAGTACCAACGAGTACCCGAGAAGTGATTGATAAATTGTTCTTGGCTCCTGTTGACGATAAAACCGGAGTTCACTCTCGATCTCGAGTGGGCGATATTGAAAGTAGGCTAATTGACCCTTTATCACCAACACACCCCAAGATAGGGGTCAAGATAACTAATTTATATTCTTACCTCGTGCATTGTGCGCTTGCTGTAATTTCGAGCTGCTCTGAGTACATTACATCAGTCGATATATTTCACTCCTCCATGGTATCTTGAGCGCGCGTCAAAAAAATGTGAATAACTTTCAAACGAACAACGATGGACTCCAAAACTCAGTTTGCCTTGAAAACACGATGCCCACTCCTAAACTTGTCCGTTTCGAAATTCCAAATAATAAACACCACGCGCAATGAACGACAAAACAGTACGAAAAATTAGAATTTCTACCACTTAGTCGATGAAAAGGAAAAAAATAAAACGGTAGAATCTTCAACTTCGTCGCAGTCTTCCCAGTTTATGTGTTAAACTACCTGAGACTTCGTGTTAAGACAAGATATTCAACGGTAAAGTTTTAAGAGTGTTGAGGAGAGAAGTAAACATAGGAAAGGGCCTATTCTGCGCATGTCTGAAATTTTCCTTAGCTCACGTGCATACGCTGTTCCGTGAGGCCTAAAGTTTAGTTTGAGCTTTCAGTTTTCCATGTAATGTTCATACTTGGCGCCCACAAGCTCCTAAAAGCCTGGGTTCGACTAGTGACGTTGCGAGTGTCTGCGTGGCTCCCATTGGGAAAATCAATATGGCGGAAGACAGTACACCGGTATCGAGTGAACAAAAACGACCTGTTGACGACGATATGAGAAAGCTTTCAGAAGATGGAAAAGTGGAACAGAAAGAATACCTGGTGTGCTTTTCGTTTTTCGTCTTTTTATTCTTTTGCATGCTTCGTTTTAGACCATAAGTCCCCACAAACTATTTTGGTAGTTCTTGCTATGTAGAAGTAAATTTTTAGATATTGTTTATAGATCAGCTGTGTTGTTGATTTATGGATGAGACGGAAATAGTTACAACAGGTTCTGAAATTTTAAAATTCTTCTATGATTGTTTTGTCGCTTGATACGTGTTGTTTTTTTCAATTCATTTTAGGAAACATACAATGTTGTTCTTAGTTGTGTCAAGTCCTTGTTTGATTTGAGTCGGTGAGTTTGCTTGCAATTTTGTGTCCAAGATCGTTTAAAAGGGAAGTTTTTTTTTTCTCGTGATGTGTTGATGTTTAGCTTTTAAATGTCTGGCGATATTTCTTGACAAATAAGTAAAATTTTTCTCTGTTTTAATGTGTCATATTGAACCATGAGAGTCATTAGGGCTATAGCTTGCACATGTAATTACATGTTGTTCTTGTGAAATGTTTATACGTTGTTGTTATTTCGATATTCTTGAACAGGGACAACGAGCACAAAGAGGAGAGTCTGTCTAAGGATACAGAGGAACCACAATCGTAAGCTAGCTGTTTTGCTCATTTGTGAAAGAAATTTCAACTGTTTCCTCTGGTGTTGAAGTGAGAGATAGCCTTAGGATTAGCTGCTCTATTGTACCTTGGCATGGGGTTATGCCACCCTCCCATGCCAAGTAATTTTATTTAAGTGTAGTCATGTTGTCCCCTCCCTTCCTGTTAGTTTGACTGAAGTGAGTGGTCTCTCATCACAATTGTGCTTGAAGGTTTGATGTTAGAAGCATGAGGGGATGATGTAAGTTTTTTTATTGTTTTGATCAATGAGAGTCACATTGGTTTAGTGGTGACTGCATAGGATGACCTAGGATTGCACATCAAAAGGTCTAACTAGCTGTCAGCCTTGGCTGGATTGCTGTGTTTTGTTCTTGGTCAGAACATATAACTCTGTCAGTGCCTCTCTTCATCCAGGAGTATAATTGAGTACTGAAGAACTGTTAGGTAAACCTGAAAATGCTAGAAGGTTACAAACCTAATGTAATGAACTATGATACCATTCAGGGAAGGGGAAAGGAGTGTGGAAATATTTTCACTTCATGCCACTACAACCATAACAAGTCCCAAAAGGATAGGCTGTAAACTAACTCAACCTTTTGTCATTATACAACAAGTTTAAAACTGTGACCACATTAGAAAAATTGCTGATAATCCTTGATACCTTAGGGTCCAAACCATTCATTTTATTACATTGATAATTCATGCATTAGCCCTTAGTCAGAGGAATCTATTTCATTCTGATGAAGGGCTGACATTCAAAATGCGAGCTTTAGAATCTCTTTACTATGCCCAATTCACATCATCAACTCAGTTGATAAAACCAAAATATCCTGTTATACCTTTCCCCCCCTTCCACCTAAGCAGCAACACAGTTTCTTAGGAACTTGGCCCCTCAATTTATTCCTTATCACATCGAGTCTTAATTTCTCTCTGGGTGACTTGACTACACCTCAATTAAGCTTTTGCCTCAAGCAGATCTAATCTTACTAAGTAGTTTATTCTAGCAATTTTGAATAGATTGTATTAACCCTTAAACTCTCCAAAAAGAATATATACAGGTTATGTGTAGAACCAGTATGTTCTTATTTATGACTCCCAACCCATAAACTGTCAAATTTGAATTCAAAAGCCATGAATATTTAAAACAGGAAGAAGTGATTTTTAAATGTGTTTCCAGCTGGTTTTTCTTCATTGTTAAAACATCCCCACTTATGCATATGTCAAAACATGTGGTTGTTATGGATATCTTATTTGTCATTTCAATTTACGTAATATTTTTGATCAGAAACTTAAAATCTGGTTTGGTGCACATATAATATATGTGCACCAAACCAGATTTTAATTATGCATTTGAAATTTGATGCAGAAAATCTACAAGCAGCATGGTGTTGCTACTTGAAGTGAAGATTTAGCCTTTTCTTTTTATGTGAAACAGTTTTAATTTAACTAAAGTATGGTTTTAAGTTTTAATTACCTCCATATTTTAAATGTGAATAGTTATTATCATTAATATTTGTCACCTGGTTACCATAGGAACAAACGTCTTATTAAAGTATGTTCTTTTATTCTTGTAGTTGATTTTTTGATCACAGAATTATTAACTTTTGTATTTTTTATTATTATACAGGAAAACAGAACTGAGCAAAGTGCTTTCTCAAATCTGTGGTCTAGTGAATCATGAAAAGCCACAAACACAGTAAGTAGTCCTTATCAATTTTCCTTTACTCAGCACTTACATGTATATACTGGCTTTTACTCAAAATAAACAGAGAATGATAGCCAATCCCATGCAATGCTCAAACCTAGCGATCAATTTTTTGTTAGCTTTTCTTGGTTTTTATTGCCTGAACCAATTTATACTCCTGCCAGGGTAGATGCACTGTATCTAAGTACATAAAATGGTTTTCCTTCATCAATCTAGAGCTTACAAACAGTGTTAATGGAGTATGTGGACCATGTTGAGTTTATTGACACTGATGATTTGAATTAATATGACCCAGAATCCCAATTCTCAAAAGTTTTATTGTCCAGTGATGAAGAATGGAAAAAAAAATTGGGAAAGAGAAACCACTTTTAGTCTCAGTTTACTCTGATAGTGTTGCTACTGAGATCATTATTAGAATTGTTAGACATAATTGGAGTTAGGTCTCTCTCTGATGTTGTCTGTGAACGAACACAGATTCTTTTGCATATGGGCCCTCTGCACATGAGAATCAAATTAAGTCATTATAGTGTGTACCACTTTGCTGTGAAAATAAGACCTTGCTGCAGTGGTGTGTTAGTGACATATAATTTAGAAATGATGTTAAGGCTTCAAAAGAAGTCTTACCGTTTTAAACTGTCCTCAGACTGAGAGAAGCTAATGATACATTCCTTGTTATTTGAAGGTTCACCTGTGCACCAGATCATTACACTCATATCAGCATCATTGGCAAGACCCTATCATTATATTTATCCTTGTTGGATGAAGCTTGTGTAAATAAATTGTCTGCATGTATCAAGTCTGACTGCTCGCATTGGCTATCTAAGCTATTTGGGTAAGAAAGATCTACCATAATATAAAATTGAGATTGACCTATTGAAGCAAATATAACACCTTGCATTTCACTCTTCAAAAGTTTTGCAAATAAGGCTAATATTCATCACCCAAAAAAAAAGCACTTGTATGCAAAACTTTTGAAGCAAATCTAATGCCATAAAGAGTTAATTGATTTTCAGTATTATTTTAAGATAATTCAATAGATGCATGATCTGAACTGAACAGGCCGCAGAATTTAATTATACCTGCGTGGCAATCATGGCATTTGCAAAGCAATGTGCCTTTCTTGAAGTTGCCTCTAGTAAAATCTAATTTCAGGATTGTAATGAATTGAAATTGAAATTGAAAATCCACCATGTTTCATACACACACTGTTAAATTTGCAGATATGAAAATGCTCTGTGTTGCTTTCATGAACACCAGTGGGATGGGTTGGTACGAGGTAAGGCTTGTATTATTCTGACATGTATAGCTTTATAGGTATGCTGATGATCATGCCTTTAATGGTGCTTTAACATGTGAGCTCAAACACAGATCTTTATTAAGTTTGCAGATTGGCTTTAAGATTGAAATACCCTAAATTTGGAACAGAAGGATTTACAGCTCTGTATACCAGGTAACATTACTCAGGTCTCAAATTTGGGCTTTCTAAGCAAATTACATGTACATAATAGTTAGGTAAATTGAATTTTGACTTTGTTCAATCTGAGATACTACATGTAAGTTATGCTCATGTAGTTTTATATTCAAAATATCAGTCACTACCCTCTAGGACTACCCCTAATCATGATGATGTTGCAAGATCAGTTGCTACCCACAGCATATTCATTTATTATTTGTATCGAGAAGATTATAGACAGTGGAAGATGATATCATATTTATTTATCATCCATCAAATATTTTTGTTTATGCGCAACAGGTCAAAATGCATCATGTGACCGTAACCCTCAGCCAAATTGGGTGATATTCCAGAATAACACCTAAGCAATATTCCCTAATTTTCAAACTCTATTTCCACTAAGATAAGCCTTTGTTTCAAACTTAATTCAAGATGAGAGAGGGTTTTGTGGTTGCTACAGAAGACAGGAAATCTTTTTTTTCATTACGTTGTACCAGAGAACACTCTAAAGAAAACATCCCATGCTGCCTACAGTTAGCTGTTCGTAAACATTTTTTCACATGCATTGCAAAACTCACAGTTTTCCTTGAGCTTTGCTCTTGGTAAACTGTTCACATCTTGGAGCAGATAGTGCTTGCAGACAAATATCCGTACATATTTTAGAAGCTATTGTTTATTCATTTTGTTCATGATTTGTTTACAGGCCCCCTGTGGTGTACATCAGTTCATCTGCTTGCAACTCATTAGGGCATTATTTGTGTACACAGGTGTGTATTCTGGAGAAAAAATCTCAATTTTAAGTATTAATTAAAAGTTCCAAGGAAATAACTGATAATATAATTAAAATAGTCAAGGCATAGATATGATTTCCTTGTGTAATGTGATTCCTTTCTTAAACATACTTTATCTTTGTTGAGATGTATATACAAGGGATTGATAACAGAATTGATTGTCAACTTTGCAACATTAGTTGAGACATAGAGAGAATAACACATGGGCACACGTAGATATGGAATTTCTCTTTGAGTGTTTAACTTGATAGCTCATGAGTGATAATTCGAGAAAGCTCCAACGTACAACTTGTATTGAGAATCGTGAAGGCTCTACCATTCATTTATCAACCTGACCGAGTGGCACCAAAGGCAAGTGACACGTCAGCAGCTGATTGGCTATATCAACACACGTGAAAAAATTTGATACTTTTTCACGCATGTTGTTATGATTTTTCTGAGCTGGAAATCCCAGTGTAACACCACTCTTTATGTGATAAAATATTTTACAACATCTAACTAAAAAGAAGCAATATTTAAAACTGATATCTTTTTTTTCTTTATCAGCTGGGATTACCTCAATCCAGTGTCTGTAAAGGTAAAGAGATATAAAAAGTGGCTTAATCCACTTTTCCCATGTTACCTAAATGAACTGTATGTGTAGTGTCAGTAGTTTCTTAATATTTTTTTTCACCATGTGATAGTGGCATGTTAAGTAAAATTATGAAAAATATCTGAACTAATCTGTAAGACACAGAAATAATTTGTGGAAACCTAAGGTAAACTGGGACATGATGAATCTGTAATAGTCTTTCAAATTTGTGCATCACTTTTATTTGTTAATTGAACCCAAGCAACAATATTGGTAAATTGTGGTGTTGTGAATTGGGTGACCAACTTTATTTGACAAATGTGTGTTGTTCAAGACTACCGAGAAAACCTTCAGCTTTTTTCTGCAAACTGAAATGTTTGTCATTTTTTGAGGTCTAATTTTCTTTTCATGTCTTCTCTAGTGCCATGTAACACAGTGTTTGGTTCAACACATACTATGGTGAGCTAACTGTAACTTTTGACATGGTTGCCAAAAAGCAAATAGCCGCAAACAGCAGATCTATTGCAATGAATATAGTATTTAGACTGAGTTTAAATACTATAAAGGCCAGATAGGGGCCACATACTATTGGCAAGTAAAAGCTCCTGCTGGCTGTACAATGAACTCAATTCTAAACTGGGCTAGACCTCACCCAGTTTTTGTATTTTCTTTTATTCAATGTACACCAAAGACAACATCCTCTGTGAAATATTTTACAGTGGTAACACTGATAAATAACAGGAACATTATGGGGTATGATTTAAGAGTTTTATATTGTCATAAAACCATTTTTGTGAACCTCATTATGAAGAAATTCTTGAATTCTCACTTGACAGGACATTGCTGCCTTTGAGAGGCTCTTCAATGATGATGTTTCATGCGGCAAGACACCACTGCTTCTTATTGCTTATGCAGGTATGTGAAAACCTTTCTTTACTTACAACCCTTTTTTACATCCTTTGCACCAGCCCTATAGCAAATAGCATCATGGCTAAAGTGACCAATCAGTTTATACAAACCAGACTTAGAACAATTGACTGACTGCAACTCTTCACTTGACTCTGATGATGACTTTCACCAAATTGTAGACAACAGTCTATCTCAGAACTACCCTCACCTGAATGATCAGACTACACAATGAAATCCCTTCTCTGAGAGCCATTTCATGATGACCCTAGGTTCAAATGCATGCATTGTCATTTTCTGATAATGTTCTTCCTTTTCTATTGCCATTAATTTTTTGTAGAAAAAAGCAATTATGAAGTAAATATTTTGATGACATAACATTATTCATCAATCTGATTTGAAAATGTTTTTGTTTTCTTGTGTTAAATGATTTTTTAATAGGAACCCCATTGGCTGGACATACTGATAATCTCAGTAGATTAAGAGAACTTTGCACACAGAATGGTCTCTGGCTTCATCTTGAAGGGTATGGTCAATAATTTTCATGTATTGTACTAGACAATCGACCAAGTACTAAGGTTTTTTTTTTTTTTTACTGAAGGACTGTTTCTCATACTCTTTATTCCTTCTTGCTTGTGAACAGACAATTAAACATTCATTTGAAAGGCATTTGTACCTGTGGTGAGGGTTTTTCAATGTTCATTTACTCTCCTGCTAATTGACTCCATACTAACAGTTTTTTTGGTACACATATTTTTTTAAGGGACACCCTGGCAACTCTGTGCCTTGAAACAGTTCCTGCTTCCTTAAAGGTATTAATTTTGTTATGGAATTTTTTAATTACCTTCAATTATGCTTATATAATTTATTTAAGTTTTAAATCTCTTTCTTTGATCTCCAGAGTGCCCCTGCCTGTGACAGCATGAGCCTAAATATCAGCAAATGGTTTGCATTGCCCAGTGCACCTTATTGTGTATCTTTTTTATTGATGATAATTAGAAAAGACAATAAAATGGTCTTTGAAGTTTTCTCCTTAATATGTAATTATATATGGGCAATTTCTTTTGATATAGCAGTTAACATGATCTGTGCTTTCACTGAAATAAATTGAATGAGCAATTGGATAATTTGGTTTATCAATAATGCAAATTGGTCACTGTGAAGAGTTTCTAAAGCTGGCCTTTGGAATGTTAGCCCTTCCTCAGAGCGATTAGGGATTGATTGATTGATTGATTAATTGAAATAACAGTTACAGCACTGAAGATTGGAATCTTTTAGAATCGTTGTGTTTCCTAATACAGGTGCTAAAAATTGTTACTGTGGGAAAAAGTTATAGAAAGATCACATCAAATCATCTATAAAACTTCTTTCACTGCAGGCCGTGGGTGGCCTTTGAAAATGAATCGGGTTAAAGTTAATGAGTTCTGCTGCAATATTCAAATAAGGTGTTTTTAGATTTTATTTATTCAATAAACCGTCATTGAATTATATCTGATGTTTCAAAGATACCTTTATGTTTGTTCATGTACCTCAAATGACACGTGCTTAAGGGTAATGTGACTTAATATTTGAGGCCTTTATATCAGTAATTAACAATATAATGTTAATTTTGTGCAAAAATTTCTCTTAATTTGGAGCAAGACATTCTACAGAGCGAAAGATCTTGTTTTGGTATGTATAATCCATTACATTTTTGTCCTTTTTCTATTTTCTTTTTTTTTGTTGTTGTTGCATTTGCTTTTCACTTCTGAGCCTAACCGACGAGGAAATTGTGAGTACTTCATATTGAGTGACTGAGATTGAGATCGAGCTCTTGTTTTATAGGCAGAGGCCTCAGGACTCAGTCAAAGCCACACACCTGACAGACTGTCTGTCCTTCCTCTTTGGATAAGTATTCAGACTATCGGTGAGCATAAATTCTATGTTGTATGGGATGTTTTTCGCCTAAACATTTTCACTCCCTGGATAATTGGAACCACTGGGGCAATTAGCAACCTTATTAGTATCGGTGGCTTCTTTTTTAAGCTCTTTTTCATAAGGTATCAATGTTGATTACAGACAAGGTTTATGCCCCTGTCTGTAATATCATTACCAGTCAAGGATGCATACTTGTTTTTAAAGAATCTACTGCATGAAAATTATGTCAAGTGCTCTTCTCTACCAAGGATACTGATTAATGTTGAGAGAGCTTTGTAAGAATGTAATCATCAAGGCTAAATTGTCTGAACCAGTACCAAGTCTATGTACACTTTTTGTTTGAAGTAAACTCAGGAACAGTGTTTAGTAAATTTCAAACATCTTGTGTGTGCATTTTTTTTCTTTTCATGGTGTTACCTAAGTACACGTAATAAGCTAACAGCATTTTTTTTTTTTTTTTTTTTTGATAACAGGTTTAGATAAAATGCGAGAAATGATTTTACATGCAGCCCAACTGGTAAGGATGGCTATTATTATGAATACTAAAAGTGCTTGGGATCAGTATTTTGTGTATCTTTGCTTTGTAATAACTGAGTTAAAAATGAATAAAATATTTCTTGGAAGATCTGATTATCATTTCCCATTCATTTGACAACAATTTATTCTTTTCTAGTCTCAACAATTGTGTGTGAGTTTAGATGGCATGCAAGCTGCTGTGAAGAGGATTGTAAGTAACTTACTTTATAGATAAATTGTTCAGCTACTTAGTGTTTTATTGAGTAGTATTTTTTTAGTTGTGCTGATAGAATTCATAATCTTGTTTTCATTTAGTGCATAGATTTCAAACTTCTTATGTATTGGGCATAGCAAGAATCCTCGCCCCTTTTCAGTTTTCCAAAGTATTGCCATTTTCTGTTATCATTGCCATAGTTTCCCAACAAAGCCCACAGAAATTCGTGGCATGTCTAAATGTTTTTCGTCTCTGTCAATCTGACAATTAGTGTGTTCACTTCAGGCCCAGCCCCACTGTATGTCATCCATGGTTGTGTTCCAATACAAAGCGGCCCCTGTATCCCCAAGTGGATCCATTTTACAGACTGGTGGAGAAGAAGATGCCTCAGATCAAGATGAAGAACAAGGTACCTTGAGATAGAAAGCACCTGTTACCTGAAGTATGCTGCCTTTGATGTTCTATTACCAAAAAGTAACCCACCCCACCCCACCTACACTTAGATGTTTGGTTTTGACCCCCACACCCCAAAAACTCTGTAGTTCAGTGATATAGCATAGAAGCACAGATTAATTCCTGTAGTTCAAGTCCTCCTAGTGAGTCAGATCTTTTTTGTTGTCCCACAGTTATGACAAGGCGAAAACCATCTTTCTTGGTTTCATGATCAACCTCAGAATTTCCATCTTTCTATTTCAAGTCTAATTTTTGTCTGGACTTGCCATCAATTTTTGACTTTTGGGGATGTGTTACTTAGAAAGAATTTTTCATTGGTCAAAGTGTTCCTCAAACTGGAATGTGATTGTGATTCATTTTGTACAGATGACACAGAACTCTCCTCTTCCTCAGGATCATCGTCTCCAGAACCAGGCTGTGTTTCCTCTTCAGTGAGGGATTCAATCAATCAAATGGTAATGGAACTAAAATGCTGTACTGAAGTACATAATACAGTATTGAATAGCAAATTTATTTTCTTGTCATCTTTAAGTGCTCTCCCCTTGTTCAGTTAAGTGCTTTGTTAGTACAATAGGCTGGAATCCTCGCCAATTAGCAGATAGGAACAGTAACTTAACATGTAAGGAGTGATTTAGGTTGTGTTTTTGGAAATTCCTTGGCTGTTTGAGAATGAAAGTGAAAAACTGATCACTAGATTGACATTGCATGGTGCTTAGGTGATGGGAAAATTATATATTGGTTAAGGAATAGAATACTTTGTCAAGGAAATGCAGTTTATTCATAGCAAGGCAGTGCAGTTGGGAACTGAAATATACTGATTGAACAATTATCTTACTCTCCTTGAACTGAGAGAAGGAATGAGATCATAGCATTTACTTTCTCTTTATAACATGTTTTTATGGTATTTATCTTATACTAGATTGCAAAATACCTGGCTCAACAAGTACCTTCAGTTAAAATTGGGGTTGTGAATTTGCCCAAAGAGGGATGCTGCATTAGATTCAATCCTGTCCTTTCATCCAGAAGTAAGTTTTTCTATAAAGTAGGTCTTATCAAACCTCCACTTCTCCAAGTATGGGAACAACAGGAAAAAGCAATGTTTGTCACTTGACTATGGGTTTATATGTTTGTGTGCTTAACAACTGCTAATCCTAACAACTTAGAGTAAGTGCTGAAAGTTTTGGCCTGTGGCTTTTGTTTTGAGTGGAAACTCACTGAAACTTCTCTTGACCTATTGGCACTTCACTTTATTTTCAAGATATCTTTGGCATTTGATGTCAAAAAGATGCTTATAGATAAACATCCACAACTTAACAAGAAAAAAATAAATTACAGAGGGGCACATGCCTTTGTTTGCTGAAGTGATGATACTAAATAAAATAATTCTATAATTGGTAAACTTGTATAAGTAATTAGCTTATGTTTTATTTATCCTGCTGCTGGAAGCTATGACTTCTTAAAAATTTTTTAAAAGAAATGAATTGCAGCAAATTGAATAATTTGTAATCTGGTATTTTTCTTTTTTTTTTTCAGTATGTGGAACAACCAGCGAAAATGTTGAAGACTTTGTTATCTGCCTCAAAGAAGAAGTGGTATGTTATGTTAATAAAATTCTCTTTAACTTCATTGTTTGTTGGTGCAATGGCTTGAAAGTCACCAATCAAAATGCCATCGGTGGAATCAACAATTATGATAATATTGTTAAGTGCAGCTCACACCTTTACCACTTGCAAAAATATTTTGAATATACACTGTATTTATAATTTGGTTAACCCTTTAAACTCTAAGAGTGACCACCATCTACTTTTTCCTTACAATATCACCCTTGAATCACAGGAGAAGATCACGAGTTAACCTCCTGATTGTTAAACAATTCTCCCTGTCAGCACTTTGGGATTGATTTGAATTGTATTTAGTGACTGTTGGAGAACGTGCTTTGGCCTCAAACAGTAACGGGAGCTTTTTCTCTTTTAAATTTAGGCCAGATTAGATAACCTGCTTCTATCTCAAGAGGAATTTAGGTTAGCAACAGAAGGCAAGGAACATGTTGTTGCAGTGGAGATTCAGGACACTTCAGCTGTTGGTGCCCTTCTGTAAGTAGAGCTAAGATTTACTCTATATATTTTGAAGGGTAAATTTAACTCATTGATGTAAGAGCCAATAGGATAATCTGTGGCAGTTTTGTATTGCACCAAGTCATACATACTGTAGTGTATAACAAGATACATTGATTGTAATTTTTTTTTTTTACCTCTTTGTGACTAGATGTGTTCCTCGTTACTGGACCAACAAGGATTTAGGAAAACTCAGGGAGGCCAAGAAAGTTGAACTTAATGACTGGAACAAAGAAGTGTTGGCAAAGGTTTCTGAAGGAATGGAAGATGTTTTTAGTAAGGGCCGCACACAAGATGGTCTTACCTGTATTACAATTGATAAGGTATTTAAAGTACTGTGCAACACAACTGCTTTTGAATGTGTTTGCTGATTCAATCCAGAGGCCCACTGTAGAGATTAGTAAAGATTACAATATTTGTGGTTAAATCTCACTAGGTCTGCAGTACTAAAGATTAAACAAAAATTTACTGCTCTACCTGTGTACCTTAAACAGCTTTTCTGGCAGTGTTGCATTTCTGAGTGGTAATCTTGAAATTAGCAGATGATGTTTGATGTTTGTCAAGAGCAAAAGAAGAGTTGTTAGATTTTTTTCCTCTTTTCATCTTATCATTCTAACAGATGTTTCTACATCTTTATTTCTTTCCATCTAAATTCCTCCTTCTCTTTATTCTTGTTGTCTAGTTATCTCTATGATTTAGCTTTCTCTGTGCTGTAAAGCTTGATTACAAACTTTTCCCTGATCTTTTCTTAGGTGCCAGCCACATCATCTGTTGATGCAGTGGTAGACATTGTTTGTAAAGGAGCTACAGAACTGGAAACCTCGAGCAAGGTGTACTAAGCTGGCTGAATTATTGTTTTATGTGACTGAATTATACTCCATCTGGTTAACAAACATTAGTCCAAGTGACTACAAATTGTAAAAAAGAAATGCCTGGGCCAGTAAAACCTGCCCAGCCACTAAACTATTCTTCAGTTTATTCACTCTGACAAAGGGCTAATGCTCGTAACACACCTTAGAAACTCTTTATGGTGACCAATTTACATTATCAACTCAGTTGTTAATACTAAATTACCCTGTTATACTCTACAATTGATGCAGCACAACAGTTTCTTTACAAACTTACCCCCTTTATCCCTCAGTTCATTCACTCACTGTTCTCAGCAAGAAGGAACTGCTTCCCTAGTGTACATTTACTTGTAAATAGTATACTCTAGATGAAGGCAGCATGAGGATAATACTTGCAGTATTTTTTTGCAATTTTGGAACCATGTTCAGTTATATTTCATCTCATTGTTTCAAAATTCTCTAATTGTAGATATTTGCACATGTAAGCAAGGGCAAAAAGTTGTATTACAAATTTAGCTATGGAGAAATAATAATTATGTATAATTTAATTAGTAAATTTGTTGAAGAAACAAAGTTTTTTTTCATCTGGAAGGTGCATGTCAATGATAAATTTATACTGCTTTTCCTGTTTAGTATTTGGAGCAGATGGCTGATGCAATTCAGAGAGGTATTGAAGCTGCCCAGCAAGACTTGGTGAAAGAATCAGAGGAAAAACTGTTGGAGGAGGTAATCAAACAATTTGGCCTTGTAGTCCATTAGGACAGATCTTAACATTTACATACTATTACAACAATGTGGGAAAGTAGCTTAATTTTGTGCTGCAAGAATTTTGTAGCAGCTGACAGTCTTGATAGGTGATCTCTTGCAATCAGTGGTGTACATATCTCTCTTTAGCCAACTTAGCTGCAAGAGTAGTGTTTTTGTCACTTACAAGAGGCTGAGATGAACAAGCTTGATAATTGAAGTTACAATCACCTCTTAGATTTTTTGTCAACACTTGTCAAGTTGTGTCATTTAAAACATTTTCCATATTCCTCTTTCCTGAACTTTTCTTCAATGTGAAAGGAATCTTTAAAAAAAAAAAAAAAAGTGAATGTAATGTCACTCATTAACATGGTTTTCTGTCTCTGTAAGGGTTTGTTACGGCAAGTCCCTCTTGTGAGTTCCTTCATGAACTGGTTGTCACCTCTTCCAGAGGAACCCAAAACTATTGGGAGAACGTTTAATCTAACATCTGGTAGGTCTTTCATACCTTTTTGTTGTTTTAATAATAGACTGAGTAGAGTGAAATGTCATCCTTTCTGGTGTACAGATAGGACAAAGCCTCTTGCGTACCATGTCACTATGTGATAAGACTTCCAGTAGTGGCCATAAAATGGGAGACTGTTACCCTATTCACGCTAAAGCTGTTATGTTGTAAACACAGTATAAAATTGTTTTCATTATAGTAGCAACATGTACTTGAACCAATGTTTGTCAACTTCAAATTTAACACAAAAATACAAGTTAGTGACCACTTAGAACTTCTGGAAAATTCAGTTTTTCAGTTCTCTGTTTCAGATATTCATTCAGTTAAACCCAGATAAACTTAATATGTTTTGCTGGTGTGAATAGGGTATAACTCAAGAAGACTAAAAAAACTGTATTGTATGAGCTGCTGCCTTATTTCTCTCTCCAAAAGGAACATGATGGCATAGTACTTTATTGCTGACAGATTGTGATGTTAAAGTACTTCAAACATCCATTTATCAGCCTTTCATTTTGAAAGGATCTAGACAAGTGTGACTAGATATGTGAATAAGGGAAACCATTCTCATAATCTGACATGAACAGAGGCAATGAAGCTCAAGTAAACAGTTACTTGCCCCCTTCATCTATGCAGCTCTAGCAACTGTTACATTTTAATTCTGCACATCTTTCAGGTAATCTACACAAGACTGAAAAAATTTATAAATATCACATGCAAGTTCAAGACGAGGATGATGAAGAAGCAGTACCAGTGACACCAACAAAGTCCTCACCAGAAGCTACTCCAGTAAAGGAAAGCCCTGCAGCATCAGACTGAAAGAAACATTCCACACAACTTAGCTTCACTCATGTACAGTTGTCACCACAAGACTTTAGGATCTCAAAAGAAAACCAAGTCACATTATTCATTACATAATGCAATATTTACATGTATCGAGGTAATTACCGACAGTAAGGAGAGGATCTGTATTTGACAACTAGATCAGTACTTGTACGAACATTGAGCCAGTGCTGCAAGGCATCTGTTTCTTATCTGGTGACAATAATGTGAGTGAAAAAGAAAAGGAGATAAATATTAAGTACCTGTTTGGAAGTATCATTTTAATGGCATCAAGATGCAGCAGTCACTAACTTGCAAAGCAGTGCTCTCTCTGTAACAGAAAAAAAACAGAAACTACTCAGAATCTACCAGCAGTCAGACATGCTCCCCATGTGTCTTGAGTTGTACAACAGAGTATAGATGTACGAAGTAGAATTGCAGGATGATAAGGGTGGGATTCTTTCAAACAAATTATCAATCGGAAATTCAGGTGACTTATTATTTATATGTAAACCTTTGGCAAGTGACAGCAAATGGCTTGAGAAGTTGAAACAAGGGCAGGCATGTACCTGACAGAAATCATGTACATGTTGAAACATAATATGAAACACCCAAGAGTAACAAATTTTCCAGTTTTATGCTGGCACAGAACCTGAATGTCATAGGTAACTACCTTTTTACTTTGGGTACCTTTTACATTTTAGCCTTTCAGAAATTTTTCTAAGGGCTGGGTTACAACATATTTTTGATACCACAGCCTCTGGCACCTAGTAATTCTTGTGACACCACGCAGTTGTGCAAGCAGAAAATTTTAGAATGATGTCGAGAGAAGGTTGCCTTCCTTAGAGTTGCGTTTAAGTAAACTTCAGACTGTTCAAAGCAGGGGTTTCGAGCAGCAGTCCATCAACACCTCTAAGACCTGCTGTCTGTTTAGCCTGCAAGCAGGTTCTCTAGTAAGGGATTATCTTGAGGGACAGCTGCCTATTACACCATCAGCAGGTGTGTGTAGAAAAAATTGTTGAAACCCCTCCCATAGCTTCTCTATAAGGTTCTCTTTGGTGTTTGATGTTGACTAATGTTGGTGCTAAATATAACAAGCATCATCAGAAGTAGCTAATGAAATTCTGCACTAAGAACAAATCATCATTTGACACAAGAAAATATGAAGGTTTATTTGCGTAATAGGATTCAACAGCTACAAAAATAATATCTATTGTGGAGTAGTGACATTTTACAAGAGTATTACCAAATGAGGTAGATGGTAAATATGGGGCTTATTATATTTCTGTTAGCTTTTAAATAATTCATCCAAGAAAATAATTTGTGTAGAAAACTTCCACAAAGATTGTTGTTTCTAAGTGTTTTGGAATGTCAAGTCTGGGACAGTTTGGGGATAATATAAAAGTGCAGGATTGCAAAAAGTGCTTAATTTTACCATTTCTCAATTGCTAAACTTGTCCAATAGCATTCTTGTTAGGTTTAAAAGTAAATTCTAGAGTTTTAACGGATGAAGTTAAATCAACAAAATAGTTTTTTTGTATGGTGCAATGTTACAGGCTTCTGTACCAGGTAACCCTCTAACTCCCATGAGTGACCAAGACAGATCTCTCCAAAACCAAATTCTCCAAACTAACATCATATGAATTGTGTGGGAGGCAGTAAGGAGAATTGAAAGGCTCAGAGCAAGAACGATCCCTTGATTTTTCGGCCATTTTTGAAAGCCCCTGAAAGAGTTAAGCATTATTATTGGCTTCTGTATCAGTTAACCCTTTCTCCAAAACCAAATTCTCCAAACTAACATCATAAGAATTGTGTGGAGGCAGTAAGGAGAGTTACTGATGATATCTTGGGAGTTAAAGGGTTAAGCATTTCATAGAAAGAGACTTTAATCATTTTTTTTGTCATTCTTGGTTTTAGGTGTTTGAAAAGATTTACTGCTCAATATTACTGCTGGGTTCTTAATAAATCTGCAACACACTCCATAATTATACTGTCTGGTGTTTTTATTGATTAGTTTCTGAAGAAATCTTGTGCTGTGGCAGCAGGCAAATGAAACACTTTGTTGGTAATGAAAAACAGTTGAGAAGATTAAATAAACTACCCTGGGGTATTTTTTGAAGCTTTTCAGAATTTGCATCAGCATCTGTGTACCTGTTTTCACGTAAAGTTGATCACCAGCAATAAGTATTTTTTTTGCCTAGCCTGCACTGCTGGTATTCAAATAACTACTTGTGAGTGTTCAAGGCTGAGCACACATTATAAATGGGAAGGTGATGTGTTCATAGGGTCCCTGTTCAAGTTAATAAAAAAATTAAAAAAAAAAAAAAAAGAGATGGGGATTACCCCCTTCCTCTGGTCCCAAACTGAACATGTACACTTGCAGAGATTTATAATCATTTGATAGGAGGGTCCAGATAGCTACCACATGACCTTCAGCTAGGCTGCAGGTTAGTACATGCAGGTTTGATCCTTTGTGAAATGAGTTCTGTGTTTTTGGTTATGACTTAAAGCCTCTGCCCCTAAGGTGACCAGCAACCAATTCCTATGAACAGTATCACTGCTGAATCAACCATTACAGTCATAGGAATAAAGGAAATGCTCAACAACTAAAGAGTTTCAGAATTAGTCCAGTCTTCCTTTTAGAAATTGAATACACTAACACCTGAAAAATGCATTTTTTCTAACTAACCAAGCTTGTTGCCAAATTTTATATTTACTTTAGATGACAATCAGTCATTATCAGTACTGCTCTTTGCTCTAAGTTGTTCAATAATAACCCATTATTATTCCATATCATCTGATGTTTTCAGGAGTGGCATTCTCATCATCCACCTCAGCACCATGAAGCTACATAGGGGAAAAAAAAAAAAGAAAGAGAATGTAGAATATTGTGTAGCAGGTCATTGTACAAATCAGTTGGAAGTTCCACAGCTCTTGCACAAACAACTTGTGAGCATAGATTTACGTAAGTGTCTTCATGGTGAAAATGTCTTACTTTCTCAAGTGGTGTGATCTCTTCAAGAATCATATTAAACATAAGGCACTTGGTAACTAACAACTGTACATTTAAAATCAACTAAGACTTAACCCTTTCACTCCCAAGATCTAATTAGTAGTTCTCCTTACTATCTGCCTTACAATTCTTATGATGTTAGTTTAGAGAATTTGGTATTGGATCAACTAAGAATCCCATAATTGATTTTCTTCTCTGTTCTCATCACCTACTTGCTTGATATTGTATTGATATGGTAAGGAGAAATTCTGTCTTGGTCACTTGTGGGAGTAAAAGGGTTAATTTGTCTAACTCTGCTCGCTTTACCACAAATACAAGTAAGAAATAAGCAGAGACTAATTAACAAAAAATAGATAAAGAATATATAATAATTGCAAAACCCAGGTAGTGAGTGAGTTGGGTTCATTCACATACCAAAGGCAAATCTACTGGATGCCCTGCCCTCCCCCCCCTCCCCCCTCCCAAAAAAAAGAAGATATACAATACATATGAAACATCTTTATCACTTTTAAGTCTTACTTACTGCAGAGGCAATATTTATCCATTGCATAGCTTTGACAATAGCATCATTATTTGAGGTTGGAGTCTCTAAATTCCAGTAGGTGAACTGTGAAAACTTATGAGTGGCTTTCATCACTCGATCCTGAAAATATTGGAACCATATAGAATATGAGTAGTTACATTTCATTGCACCGTAGACAGCCTCAAATCCAAACAATTCTGCATGCTTCTTCTCCTTGATGAGAGGATGAACCTTCCTTACTAGTTTGGAAGGTTCAACTGCATTAAAAACAAAAATTAAATAACTCATGCAATGCCAAGCCTCCTGTTATGAAGTGCAATAGTGGACAAGAATAGTGAATATAGCTTCCCTGTGTTGTTGTTGTTGTTTTTTCATTCGTTCGTTTTTGTTTTGTTTTCTTAGTGTGTGTTGCATTGTGGTCTGGCCTCATCTCTACAGAGAGAGCACAGGCCCCCATTCAAACCAGCTCTAAAGTTGACCTGGACAAGCCTGTTTAAACATCACAAATAAATAAACATATAGAAATAAGAACACACAAGATATCCATTTTGAGTCTTAATCCATGAGAAAAGCACTCCTGAACCCCAAATTTTGTTCACGAACATTTTGAAGTAATTCAACAGGATTTCAGAGACTGTAGTTTGTTGGGAGAGACCAATACAACAAGGACAGACACAAAGTTGGGGTCCAACCATATTGGGACATTGTCCAACATCAGGCATCTCCAGATCTCATTTTTCTATCGCTTGGCATCTAATACTGAAAAATGCAATGCAGCCTCATTTTTGATGCCTACCTCCTCATCAGTGATAGGTCTTCTTCCTTCTTTCATCACAAACCCAGAATACCCTGTGGGTATGTTAAGGACACATCCCTTCAGACCACGCCCTCTAAAGGATGCACTAAGGGCTAGGAATTGAGTAAAAATACCAATATCAAATAACACTACAATATATCAATCTGTATCTTTAACCCTTTAACTCCCAAGATCTTATTGTTACTTCTCCCCTCCAGCTGCTACACATTTCCTTGTAACTCAGCTACAAGAATTTGATGTTAGATCAGGAAAGTGACTTTTACCTGATAAGTTTGAATATTCTCATTACCTGTTTGCTGGTTATAAGTATGGATATTTTAGAGAGAAGTTTCAAGTTAATCACTTTTAGGAGTCAAAGGGTTAAAAACCCATGTCTGTCTCCAAACCCAGATGGAGCTCACTGGTTACTGGTATTTGTTTCTGTATTGCGAGCTTCAGAAATTTACAGTTAGTGAATATAACTGTGATTATTTACTATCTCATTATAAATCTTAAGATGCTTAACCTCTAACCTCACTATCAAGTACAATAGCAAAGATAATGATTGTGTTTGAAAATTTGGTAACACTCTATTTTCGCATGCCTATAAATAAACTTAGTGCAAATTAACCCCATTAACTCTCAAAGATGAGAGGCATCTTATTTCCCTCAAAAGTAACACCCCTGAATCAAACATTTAGATCAGTAGAATAAAATAAATGATCGTGAACTCGAAAAGCTCTTGATTGTTACGTAAATTCTCCTTGTAAGTAGCATGGAAAATGTAAAGGGAACAGTATGGAAAATTTGCATATTTACAGATGTTAGGGTGTAGAGGGTAACCCGATCGTAAATTTGTTTAATATCATTTTTCCGTACCTGATTCGCCATTTTGCACCCCCGAGCTTGTACCTTCGTCTCGCACAGTTGGATCGAAATAATCTGATACCTGAGCTTCCCCATCATGATCTACCTCACAGGCCATCAAATGAACTCGTTTTGTCTCTGAGCAATTCGTAATGACGGCCTGAGAAATCCTCATGTCTCCAGTTGCCATTTTTCAGATCACTTTCAGTTTGATTGCATTTATACTTTGTACATGGGAGGAAAATTAAGAGCTTAAAGTATCACGCGACAGAAAATTAAGCATCTAACGATCTGCAAAATTTATCAAGAAAGCGAATGAGCCTTTTTTAGGACACAACAACAACTTGCGCGGGAAAAATGCGCCGGATATCGGTATTTTCAGCGGCTTACCAATAT
The DNA here is from genome assembly GCF_964200805.1 of Pocillopora damicornis. NCBI lineage: Eukaryota > Metazoa > Cnidaria > Anthozoa > Scleractinia > Pocilloporidae > Pocillopora > Pocillopora damicornis. The sequence continues at coordinate 18,745,560 of NC_142679.1, read as the reverse complement.
AAAGTATGCGTTTGTTTACAGTCTGATTTCAAAATGGAAGGTCTTCCGGGTCTATTTCTGAATTGAAAATTTTCAAGATTCCGATGGAATGAGAAGGGTAAGAAACGAAAATTAAACGTTAATGGTAGTAAAAAACATTGAAATTGATGATTCTTGGGTATTCTTATGCAGGGTGGAGACACTTTCCCTGGAGCAGGGCTTGGCAGAAGGTCGACCGTTGGACGCAATGGTATATATTTCTATTCCAACAAATTTCGGCTGTGTTTATCTTGAGTATGTTTATTTTTTCGATCCATGGAAGCATTTTTTGGAGAGAATTATGTACCAAGGGTAAATAGGTGGGGTGTTTCTGAAGGGTAAGAAGAATGTACTTGTTGGTTTTTCTCATGCTTTGGGTCGTTAAGTTTCAGCTTTAATTAGTTTCTGATTGCAACATTTTAATGTGTACGTTACGTTTGACACATGCTATCACTCCTGATCTGACTTGTTGATTTTGATCTTCAATTGAGCAACCTTAGGCAATTCCATAATTCAATTCACTTCAGGGGAATAAAGAGTAGAGGAACACTGTGGATAACAGCTGGACAACTATTGTACTTAGCTTATATATGTATCGATCTTTGCTTCCAGTGAAATTTGCAAAAATGGCTCAAATCGAGAAGCATTTAAATATGCTTAATGATGTTTCATCAATTTTCAATTGTCAGCCTCAAGTCGAGCATCTTTGGACCAGGATTTGGACTCTATTCTAAGTGGTAGTAATGATGGTATGTGTTGAATTTATTCTTCTTACGTGAAGACAAAAGTATTTTTACCTGCTTGATGGCCTGGGCTACCACACTGTAATAAAATGCCTCATTCATTACTATACTAAGGTTTGTATCTTTCTCGCGTAATATTTGTTGTTCAGATGATCTATTTGGTGCAAGTGCTCAACAGCAACCAAAGGCCAAAGGGAGGTCTGGAACTTCAGTAAGTTTTGGTGAAGTTGCCTTATGATGTAAAGTGTGTATATGCCTGCTGTTTTCATCATTGTTATCATCATCTGTTCTCATTACATGTATAGGGGTATAAGGCAAATAGTTTCATCTTAACCTTTGAACCCCAGAAGTGACTAGTATCTAATATCTTTACATAGTATCATCACTGAATCAAACTAGCTTTAGAGTCATGACAATACAGGAAATGATCAACAAATGAAAAGGGAAGGCCTTTTCATCTCAGACTTCTTTCTAGAGCCCAAATTAATGCACCTTTTGTTTAGTTTGTGATGTCAAAAAGGGACTAGCCAGGACTTTGGATTTATAATTTACATTCTGACATTTAGAAAGACTAAAATTTGAGGTCATCATAAATTACCACAATAAATATTGACAATTTTTCGACTGAGCTACTGATCCATTGATCTTTTAATTATCCTAACCTCTCTTCCTTCCACAAGGGTCCTGCCAAGAAGGGAACACTGACGTCAGGGTAATGCAAAGAGATTTCTTACAATTTAATAAACCATATCACCAATGGTTGAGTTGACTGAATCTCAATTAGGTTTCTTAGATGGTGTAAGATAATGAACCATCAATTACAGAGCTATTTTGGTGGTAGAGATGCTGTCAATCAGTCTCATAGCTTGACACAATTCATATATCCTACTGTTCACCATCAACCCCCTGCCTTATCAGTTAGGCCATATTACTATTTACTAGGCTAAGTAAATAATAGTTATTCAAGGGTTTGATGTATGTATCAAACAGACATAATGCAAAGTCAACAGTGTTTTGGTATTGGTTTTGCAATTCTCTTCAGTCTTAGCTACCTCTTCAGTTGATAACTTCTTATACTTGGTACCCTGCACACTAGTGGGCAAAGGTTACCACCTGCTGGCTCTAACATGCCCTGTTAAACCATCTTGTGCAACCATTTTATTTATACTGGACTGGTATGGGTTTTAATAAATAAAAACCTTATTTTAAATGTTTCCCTTTATAGTGCCACTGATGAAGACTTTTACAGTAGTCTGGCTCAGATGGCTGGGAGTGACATTGAAGATGAGGACGAGGTAAGAGATTATCTCACTATATACCCTCCTTGGCCATTTTTGGGATTTCTTGATGATCAATTTAATGCAATTTTTTTTATTTTGGTTCTGATTTCTTTGTGGACAGTCACTGTCTGAGGCAGATGCCAAAAAGATGGCTGACAGTCTTGCTGTGAGTATTGATTTAATTTTAATATTCTCATCCACTGCAGTTGTATTCACAACTTTACAGCTTTTTCTTCACACTTAAACATTGTCATCCTGCAGGAGCATTGTTGAGATCTGCAATCAATTTTTTAATCTTAACTTTAATGATCTGATTTGATCCAATTTGCCTTTTCTCTTCTATACCTTTTTTTGTAAATTGGTAGAGGGAATTTGGTTTTCATCAGGATACCGCCTTCTAGCCAATGGGTTTGTTTATCCTCATTACCTCCCAGCCGGATAACATATGGTTGTTGTGATGAGAAGTTATGAGTTGATCACTTCTGAGAGTTAAAAGGAGAAATTTACATTGTAAGAATGTGTTTTCCAGGGTCTTGATGACATGGAATCTGATCTCTTTGGAGGATCCTTGGGAAAGAAAAATACAGTAAGCAAGTCTCCAAAACCTGTAAAGGCTGCATCAGAACAGAAGAAGATCAGTGCTGACAGTAAACTACCCCCTGCAACCTCCTCTACAACAGAGTCTGCTAAATCCAAGATGGCATCTGCATCATCATCATCATCTACAAAAAGTATATCTGTCTTAGGTTCTCATCTTTTTACAGACACCTTTTCTTCTGTTACTGTCAAATGACAACTTTTCAAATCTGACAATCTTAAGAGAAGTTGTGCAAGTAATAGTGCCAGTGAATGTAGGCCTCTTCCATGAATAACTAAATGCTGATGATCAATTTTTTATGGGCTTGCTAATTAGCCCTTTGTCCTTGCATTTAATTTGGGAAAACTTCTACTGATTTTCACAAAGCAATGCACATGTACATAAAAGAATAACTACTACATGTAGGCCCACCACCCTAAAATCAGTATGCATATTCTCCTTACTGTTCTCTATACATTTCCTTAGGTGTTGACAAGGAGAAATTGTTTTCTAACAATCAGGAGCTTCTCGGCATGTAGTTTGTGATCATTTTCTCTATTCTCCTGATCTTCAAGTTTGATTCAGGGGTGTTAGTGTGAGGATAAATTAGATGCTAGTGGTCAAAGCCAGTTCACAATTGTAGCTGAAAAGCCATTGAACTCTGCAAAATGTGTCCTATATAATGAAGTTTAATAATTTATTAACTCATTTCAATAGAGTATTTTAGAAATGTTTATCAAGTATCTGATATATACAAAAAATCAACAGTCATTTAATTTTCAGCTGGTGAATCTTCCAAAAAAGCAACCTCCAAGCAAGATTCTGTCAAGGAGAAGGAAGTGAAAAAGCCAAGGAAAAAATTTGACTTTGGAGGTGTGCAATCAATGTTATTTGCATTACTTATAGGAAAACTTACACCCTTATTGATTTAAGACTCATGTTGATTTCTAACCCAGGGATTTGCTTAAAATTACATTTACTTATTAGTAAACCTTTACACCCTTGTATCAGTATGCATATTCTCCATATTGTTCTCAATAAATTTCCTATGGTAATGACAAGGAGAATTTGTGTAACAATCAAGAGCTCCTCTAGTGTGATCATTTCCTGTATTCTTATAACCTTAATGTTTGACTCTATAGTGATGCTGTAAGTTGAAATTATTTGCTAGTCACTCTAAAGGTTAAAGGATTAATTTATCCTTCAGTTACTTAAACCTTTACAGTTCTTAAACCTCGTCTGCTAACTTGGATAGATTTTTTTTTCCTGATCCGGGTCATTGTCTTAACAAGTTATTTTTATTAACTTTGGCAAACAAAATGTCAGATATTTTGTTTATTGAGTTACAGTAACACTCCAGAACTCTGTTTACTATTGCATGTTTGAATAAGTTGACTTTGAAATCTTTCAGAGTTTGATGAAGATGACCCCTTGGCAGGCCTGTTATCTGATGATGAAGAAGAGCCAAAACCCAAGCCCAAGCCTAGAAAGTCTTCAGGTTCAAAGAACAGTGGTTCGTCTGCAATATCTAGTCAAGGTTTGAAGTGGACTGTGAAAAGTCTCTTTAATTTTTAGGCACAAGTCATTTTGCCTTTTCATCAGTGCCAATTAAACCAGTTTAATACATACCGCTGACTAACCAAGTTTGAAGTCTGTACTGTAAGTTACAAACAAAGTTTTTTCCACTTGGGTTTATGGTCTGATTACGATATCAAGGACAAGGTTTTTCAACTAAACTTGGTGGAAGTTGAAGGGTTGCCAGAACCTTGGGTAATATTCTTGGATTATTAGATACAGTAAATTTGCCTTTTTGGTCATTAGGATAGGTAGCTGAGTGTTTCATGTAGCTCACTGCACTCTCCTAGGGCAAGTGGTGTACAAGGTATATGTGAATACAGGCCCATTTCAGGAAATTTATTTCTTTTTATTTTGCCACCTAACATAAAAAGAAGGAAGATTACAGCAATCACAAAATTTAGGAAAAAACTGGCAATATGTGTACTACAATACATATTATGTACTTCCTTTATAACCTTACGTTTTTAGATTCCACAGAAGAGAGACCATCATCTTCAAGAGGGCGTCGGCCAGCCAATCAGGAATCAGCAAATACACCATCACCTCCTGTTACACCAGAACATCAAGCTGCTCTCAGGGGGAGCAAAAATCAAAGTGATACTGTATCTTCCCCCCCTGAATCACCAGAGGTAACATCAGATATCCAGGGGGGAGAGGTAACACCCTCTCAAACTACACCACGGGAAAAAGGAAAAAGAAAGCCTAATGGTAAATGTTAATATCATTATGAAAACGCCTTGTGTGTTTCTTGTGATTACTTGTAACATCAATATTTTCATGTCACCAATCTTTTTGTGTCTTAGCTGGTAAAGCAAAGCCAAGTAAAGAGGAGATTAATTTTGACTCAGATGAAGATTTACCAGGTCTGGATGACTCGCAAGAAAACACTCCTCGAGATTCGCCCATTCCTCCCACAAGATCAAAGAAAGAGCAAACAAGCAAAAAAGAAACACAGGGCACATCAGGGGATATATTTGGAGACGATGATGACCTGCCTGGTACTGGTATTGCAAAAATGTTGTCATAATGTACAGTAGAAGCTGCATAGCGCCATTTCTTGATATGTCACGTCAGCTATTTTGGTTGCGTGTAATATGATTATGAAATCGAAGAGAAGCGAAACGGAGTATAAAAAGAAAATTTTAAAATACGAATCCTTTCACTCCAGCCCAAGATCTCAGATGTAATTCTCCTTACTATCAGCCATACATTTCTTAGAATGTTAGTACTGAGAATTTTGAGTCGGTGAGATACTTTCACCCTGTTGGCTTTTTATTCAAGTCAATCTCCTCTGAGACTCTGAGTGATAGCAGAATACAGGAATTTAATCGATGTCAATTATCCAATCGTAATCGATTGCCAGCGACTGATTTTCCAATCATCGATTTTTCATCGATTGTTTCTTTACTCGATCCTATAATGAGGAATTACATCTTGTTTATACCTGGGAGTGAAAGGGTTAAGGCCGCTTGCAATTATTTTTTAAGATTATGTAACTGACTTCAAAATTAAATGAAATCGTGACGTATCCCTGTGCTGACTTAATTCAAAATGTTGATGAGCTTGAGCTGTTTCACAGACCGATGTAACTTCTATTTGAAATTTGACAGAAACCAGAAGTGACAGCCCCACAAGAGGTTCTCGTTTCAGCGAACTGCTTGGTAAAAAGGAAAAAGAAGAAACTAAAAAACAAGTTCCTAAATCTTTATACGACTTCATGGCCAACATAAGCACAAAGCCTCCGGCAGCAGGAGGCACAACAAACAAGAAAGGTATGGCGGAAACATACATATTAACCCTTTTATCTCCCTGAGTGACCAAACAGGAATTTCTCCTTACCGTAATAAAACATTTTCAAACGGTAAGGTGATGAGAATGAATGGGAAATATCAATAGGAGGTATTTTTTCATTTAAATGCTAATTATCAGAGCAAAACTTGTCAGAAATAAACAGCAGACAGTGCGGAGAATTGATATTAGATCTTGAGAGCGAAAGAATTAAGGTCCCAACCGAATTAACGCACTTTCGAAACAGAGTTGTTCACTTCCTCGAAGTCATTCACGGATGTGTTATAATAGTCGTTCTCAGTTCAGCTTTCGTAGCTCAACATGCAGAAAAGCTCGGAACCGTTGCTTCCGGCAATTTTTTATCCAGATTTAGCGATCTAATACTCTGAATTCCCTGCACGGAAGCCGCAAAGAACGTTGTAAGTTTAGACCCAGTTCAGTCATCTGTGCAAGCTGAGGTAATATGAATGGCGTTTGTTAACGTGCGCGTTTAACTTATCTTGGTCCAAGTATACTTAGGTTAAACTTTATATGTTGCAGTTTCCAGTCCAACTTCTGAGGAGTCATTCCAGTTTGGTGGTTACATGCCATCTGCAGCCTCCAGTGGTCGGTCGCGCAATCGAGGAGGCCTGGCAAGACCAGACACAGCCCCCAGCTCCACCAAGCGTTCCGTGCGGTTTTCAGATGACCTGGGACTAGATGATGAACTATTTGGAGGTGAGAGGCCCTCGACAGCTCCGAGTCAGAGATCACCCGGAAGGCAAACAAAAAGAGATGAAAAAGATGAAAAAGTCAGTGGATCGTATTTAGATGATAAAGACCAGAAACCAAAAGGAGACAGCAATCCAACTAAAGGACAAGCGAGGAATAACGGTGGGTGTCTACTGGAGTGAAGTATTCCACCGTGCATTTGGACAATCAGCAAAGCACATCACAGATAATGTATTTCAATAATTTTCGGCTTTTCCCGGTCGGGTCGCAAAAAATTGCTCTTCCCAATAAACCAACAAGGAGCGAGGATGGCTAAGAACGGCGAAAATTGACATAGATTATAAAATGACAAATTTGTTTTAAAACAATTGCTAAATTTCTAAAAATGAACCATCCATGGCGTTTCTCCTTTTAATAGAAAGAGGGAGGCTCTCAGGTGATTGACTGAACGGGAATATCGCATAATTGTAATCATGCCATTCGTCCACAATTTTTTCCTTACCCGTATACCATTTTCATTTGAACTTATCATGGGTTTGTTCATCCAATTTTGCCGTTACATATTTTTAGAATGTGTTTTTCTCTTTTGCTTTAGAAGAAAGCAAGATCGAACAGAAAAAGAATCCACAAACTGAGAAACCAAAAGAGGACAACACGCCTGCTACACACGGTATTACGGTCTGATTATTTAATAAGTGAAGCTGGTCGGTAGGCTTGATTTCCGCCGTTTTCTCGTCTCCGGTCTTCAATCCTCCCGAGAAGGACCATGGGAGGAGAGCGAGGGCTCATTTCTTAACAGCAGCTGGTAATCGAGCCTAAGGGGCGCGGGGCCACTGTGAAATCCTGAGGAAATACTCTCAGACATTGACATTATCATTCGACATACCAGCAGCGGTTGAGACACGATAGCCAGGTCATTTGAGCGCTTGGTTCCATAAAGAGAGATCTGGACTTCCGTTTCGGACCCCATTTTGCTGAGTTTCTGAGCCAGTAACAATTGGCTCACAGTGCTCCCTCTCTGCTGAAAAATATTACTAGATTCCAGCGAAGTTTTAGGGAAACTTGAAATAATGCTCCTCGGTAATCCTACTGAGGGGTAGTTACAACTACAGTACTCCTGGTCGATTCATGCTACCGAAACGTGTACAAGCTGCAACAAAAATTGGTTATAATGATCGTATAAGGCTCATATTTCGATAGTAGTAGGATCGCAAGACTTTGCCGCACACCAGTGAGCCCAAAAGATTTTACTCCCCCTTATTCTTTGGTCTCAAACGTTGGTATTTTTGCAGTTTTATTTGTTTTCAAAGCGTCGTCTCTTTTATCCCAGGATCCAAAGTAGGTGGAAGCGGCGGGGGAGACTGGTTAGGACTGAGTGGAGGTGATGACGACGGAGGTCTGGATCTTAGTAGTGCTCCTCTCAAAACAAGCACACCATTTCCTCAGGAGAGCAGAAAGGACACACCCAGCGTGAAAGGTACCCTCTGACTTCATGATGTTCGCGTCCCCTTCTGTCTCAAAATTAATGCGTTGTGTTTTATTGTTTTGGTTTAAGCCCCCCTTGAACGTCAGGAGAGGCAGCAATCACCGCCAAGAAGAGCTGGACGACGCCGGGGGGATGGTGACAACGATGAGTTCTTACGCATGCTGGGAATTACACCTGATGAGCCACCAAAACCAAAACAGGTCGAGTCAGCTGATGACAGTGGCAAGTAAGTTTTTTTTAGTCAAGCTAAGTTTGCTTCCTTATGGAGCGTAAGGCCTACATTGCTTATTTTCGAAGTTGATACATTGTTTATATCACTCCAGTTGCAGATAATAGTAGAAAAGTAACCAACTGACTGACTGGTGAATGATTAACTGAATGAGTTACTGACTGCCTGTCTGGCTTATTTGCAGACTTACGGACTGACTGAAGGGTGAGTACCTGACTGACTGACTGACTCACTCACTCACTTATTGAGCAACTGACTGTCTACCTGTCTGGCTGATTTGCTGACTGACTGATTGGCTGGCTGACTGACAGACTTACTGACTTACTCCCTGTCTAAATAATTTTATTGTGTTGCCCAGGTCGTCTTTGTTCCCATGGGAGTCCCAAGGAGGCAGTCCGAGAAGAGGAAGGCGGAGGCGTGATCAAGCCAGTCCGCAGTCCTCGTTTGATGAACCAGACCCTGCATCCAGCCTTGGAGGACCCTTAGATAGGCTGCCTCAGGGGGGTCGCATGGACAAAGATGACTTTGAAAAGATAGTGCAACAATCTTTAAACCAAGATACAGCAAAACTGCAAACTGAACGGCAAGCAGCTGCCGGAGAAGTTCAGACTAGAAGAGAATCTGAAACAGCTGTAATCCACGACAGTTCTTTACCTTCGCCTTCGGCAGCTGTTCCACAAGCGCAGGTATCAACCTCTGCGTCACAACAGCCTGGTCTTTCTCTCTCACAGCAATACTCACTGCAGCCGTACACAACACACCCCATCCCCCCTCAAGCCAACGTTTCACTGCAAATGACAGCTCAACCTTCAGCTCAGCAGATGTATCCTCAGCCCCAACATTTCTCTCCTTCACAGTTCCAAACAACTTCTTTTGCCTCATCTGCTGGTCAAAATACCTCCCAGACCCTTCCATACCAACCTTATTACCAGTCCCCAGTTGGATTTCAACCATCTCCCCAGGCCATCCAACCGTCGTCGGTAGAAAGGCTTGAAATGACAAAATTGAAAGCCGAAAGTGAGCTGCAGCAGAATAGACTGCTGGAATACGAACTAGTTAACGAACAGCACGTGCAGCAGAAGACAAGACTAGAAGAAGAAGTGAGGGAGCTTATGAAAAAGGTACAAGAGAGGGAAAACGTCCGACAGAGAACAGATCTGGACGCTTCCAGTAAATTGTCAGAGTTGGAAGGGAAGGTATGAGGTTAAGAGTTAAAATGCTGGGGAACAATAACAGATCTGATATTCTCCAGTTATCCCAACGGTCTATTATTAGGGGTTGTGAATGACCTATCCAAAAAAAAAAGCACCGACAAAATTTTCATCAAAGCATACAGGCCTCACAGTTTCGAGCTTCTACTACTTATATCTGTCTCGAAGTATCAATGTTCGTTGTTCGCGGTTTTTAATTCACTGTCAAAAGTAATTCGGGTTGGCTTTGATTTTGCTTTAATTTTCCCTATGATTGGTTCAGAAAACTCGCGTCACCCTCTCGACCAATCAGATGCAAAACTAAAACCAGTATCAACTGGATCACTCGCGTTTTTCCTGCGTTTCATTGGATCCTTGCCATATTTCCCTTTGTTCTGATTGGCTGTTGTGATTACTTTGGTTTTGGTTTAACATCACTTAATCGAAAAGAGCCTGAAATGGTGTTTTGGAGTTAAAAGTGAATGTTACTTTACTCGTGATTCAAATAGGTCCGCCGTTATGAGCTTGAGCGGGAACAACTTCTGACTACGATTGAAACGTTGAAAACAAGACACAAAGATGAGCTGGCTAACATAGATGCCTCTCACAAGTAAGATTGTTTCCCTGCTAGAGTGATGTATCAATTAACTAGGCAATTTTGCATCTTATTTTGAGCAACTTAACTATGTGGGATTTTCATTGTCATAACCAATCGGCTGGTTGGTCTGAATACTCCTTCGAATAGATAAGTAATATTTTATATAAATCGATGCGTTCTTCACCAAATCAAGAATTCTCTTTGAAAGGCTTTCCACGAGAAGAAATTTACGATTTGCTCATCAACTTCACCTTGTAGCTGGCCAAAAATTGAAATCTTATTCAACCCACTCAACCAAACGAGTGCAAAATTTACGAACCATTTCATGATTTCGTTTGGTTATTTTTGTTTTCAACCAGATCTCACTTGAAAACATTGGAGGAATCATACCAACGTCGCGAGCAAAGGCTACAAGATGAGACCGACCTTATCATCAAACAAAACAGTGAGAAGTTAAAAACTTTGGAAACGGAGAAGGCTGACATACGAGCAGCTAACAACCGAAAACTTTCAATGTTAGAGACAGCGAAAAACAACGAGATAGAAACGTTAAAAGATCTTCATCGACGAGCCATGGAACAATTACGCCACGAACACGAAGATGAGATGGCGCATCTCCGAAGGCTTAAAGAGCAGGAGGTGTCGGCGGCTACAAGCGCGCATGCTCACACCAAGTCGCTCCAGTCCCTTATGGACCACGTTTTAAATTCGACTCGAGAAGTGAGTGACTTGCGACAGAAGATTGAGGTTACTCACAAAAGTGGTTTGGAAGAGCGCGAACTCTCCGCGAGAGCTCGGGACGACTACTTGAAACAATTGCAGGAAAGGTTACTACGGCAGCAATCTGAGAATGACGAGGAGAGGACCAGGTTGCAAGGCAAGTTACGTCAGCTCTTACTCTGTGACCGAATCCGAAAGGAGAAAAAAATGAAGAAGTCTTGTAATGGTCGCAAGAAATTAAACCAGGACAAAAGCAAACATTTGAACGAAAAAGGAAACAACTTTGATAATAAAACAAAAGAGTGAAACATTCTGATTGCCTACCTCTGTATGAATTCAAACTTTCAGTAACGATTAGTTAATCTTACAGGTCTGGTCGCCAAGATGGAGTTGCACATGCGCGAGCAGTCTCGACAGGTTGATCAAGAAAGATGGCGTCTTACTCAAGAGGAGTCAAGGTTGAAAGCTGTTCAAGCCGCACTGGAAGACGAGAGACGAATAACTATGGAACAGCTCTCCTTGCAAAGAGCTGAGGTACACGTATATTATTGAAATCTAATTTCGCGAGTAAAAGGAACGTTTTTCGCGCACGCTGGCTCTGAAATTAAAGAAATGAACGACAGTTAGTGAAGAGAATTTCTTTGCCCAAGTTAATAACACCCACCAGTAAACCCTTATTTATCAGTGGGAAGTATTTTCCTTTGGTCGGCCTCTCTTGATGAGAGAGATCGCAAGATAAAACTGGAATTGCGACTTTCAGTTCAACTTTACCTAAGGAAATGAAAGTGAGAAGACTGCGCATTTGTTACTGAAGTCTTACTTGAACGGGGAAAAATACAATAGACGCTTTCATTTTTTTGACATTTTCAGGAAAATACAGAGGCGAAAAGAGGATAGCATGTTAATATTATGCTGAAGTAAACCGCATGCATTTTGATGCCAACAAAGTCTAAAATAAGGCTTGAGTAACTTTGGCAATGAAAGTCTCCAGCATGTATTCCTTTTCCCTAAACACTCTGTCCCTTGATGACGTTTTCTTGCTGACACCGAAACACTGTCTCGAACGTGCGATCCTGTCTTTTTTCTTCCATTAGGTACAGCGCGCCCGAGATGACCTGGTACGAGAACAAAGAACTGCTATGGGTCAGATACAAGACGAGCGGCGATCACTGGCCACGGAACGAGCCCAGCTCTCCTCTGCTCACAGAGACCTGATCAGCAGAGAGAAATTGAAGACTGAGACGAGTGTACAGGTGAGAACGCTTCCAAATTCTATTTTAGGTTTCCTTGGGTCAGGCTAAGGCCGACCATGGAGAAATTCAATTAATTTTTTTTTCATGTTTTCTTGGGTCAGGCTGAGGCTGATCTTGGAGCAACTGCAGTAAAGATTAAAGAGGACGCCGCTGCCTTGAATGTAAGGGAGGCTCGGCTGAAACAGCAAGAGGAGAGATTGAGGAGAGAGCAGGAAGAATTCGAGCGGAAGCGGATTGGATTTGAGGAAGAGAGGGACAGAATCGGAAAGTTGGGTCTCGAGGTGCAGAAGAGATCACGGGAGATCGAGGAACTTTGCGCAGTAAGTTTCCGCTTCCAATTTCTTTTTAGTCGGACGGTTGTCAATCCCTTTTTTTCAGTACCTACCTACGATGATATTCAACAACAGACTTGCACTTGCACTCTCATTAACTAAATATTTTTTCTCCTAGGATGCTGGTCGGGCGCGCAATGACGGTGAGCATGCCCTGGAACTAGCAGAACGCGTGCGAGTAAATGCGGAGGCTCAAAGAGCGGAAGCTGAAGGAATGTTCCTGGTCGTGCAGGAGAAAGAACGGCAACTGGCACAGGTATGATATTCAGTCAAATGAAGTAAAATTAGCAATATTTGTCCTATGATCATTTCCCTGTCAGATAGGCGCATTTGGGTAAAGTTGCGCAATTTCTATTTCTCTGACTGAATGTTTAACTTGAATCTAAGTTAAAACTTTTGAACCCAAAGAGGTGACTTGCACCTTACTTCTCCTAACACTGTCACTGCTAGATTAAATTGTACGGTTATGAGAATAAAGAAAATGATCACGTCAGAAAGGAGCTCTTGTGATATTTTGCCATCTCTTTTAACCTTTCTTTGTTTTTCTTGTCGAAGGTAATTTTTTTACGTCGCAACAAACAATTCAAAAGTATAGCGACGTAGCTACCTGAAATTTCAAAAAAGGCATGGCGCCTGTGTTTAACGAGTCGGAGACTGAAATCGCGGGCACACTCATGATGAGCACAGCGCAGATTCTGGCAGGTTATGATGTCTGTGCGGGCAATGTTCGCATTGTTTTCATCTCAGACCCTAAAAGGGTTACAGCAAGTTATACCACATCCGTTTCAAACTTGGCATGTGATTTGAATTGCTTCTATCTATATTTCTTTTGTTTCAGCGCACTTTCTGTCGCCAAGGTTGATAAAAACCAGGGGAAATGAACAATCTCTATCTTTGCTGCCTTTCCATTTTACTTTCAGACTTTTATTATCATTTTTATTATTATTATTATTATTATTATTATTATTATTATTATTATTATTGCGCCGTTCTTTCTAAAAGCTGGTGGCTTTTCGTTGTTAACTGCTCCCTTGTTGTTCGTAGGATCGTCTTGCTATCGCTCATGAGCGTCGTATGTTGGAGAAAGACAAGCAGTTAGGGCGATGTTGGCAGTGTGAGGGACGGCGGGCGAGTCCTGCAGGACAGATTCATGCAGCATCCCAAGGTATAAAACTGACGGAAGTCGTAAATAACACTTGTTTAATCTTTTCATTGAATTAACCTCCTATTTATTTAGCCTTTTCGCCTCCACTAGTTCAAATATAAGATAGCGCCTTATGCGTGTTGAACGAGGTTCCGGTCGGTTCAGAGTCAGCCGGATCTTTTACAAAGTCAATTTTCTCTTGGAACACCTTCGTTCAACTGACATAAGCTTTGAGTCCCGAATAAATGAAAAAAAAATATAGGTAACTCTTTGAAAACCTTTTTATCCGTCACCTTCTATGAATGGACTCTACTTTGGCTGCATAGCGGGTGCTGTGTTTGTTCTCGCCGCGCATATGGCTTGCTTCTCGGCGAGCGCCTGTTGCCCAAGCAAGACATACCTGTCCGTGGCATGGCTCCTTCAAAAGTGTTCCAGTGAGAAGGATTCCACTGTACAATAGTAGAGGATTATATTTATAGAAAAATGCTTAAAGTGGTTTGTGAGGAAGTATGAATATGGTGGCTCAGAAACTGCTGATGAAATATCTATAACAGCTGATGTTAGAAATTCGGCTGAGCCGACAGATGTGTATGAGAGAGGTAATCTGACTGAGATCAGAAATAATGAAGGCGATTTACAGAAAGTTTTGGGACGATAGTCATCAGCACGCTGTTAGGCAGTTCTTGTTAGCGTGGATGGTGCCTGTAAATCATCTGCGTTGCATGTCACTGCATTTCCGAAGACTTGGGTCGATAAGCGCTCAGTTTAGACTGCGCGGCACCAGGTTGATTCCGTTTTTATTAAAACCTAATTAGCACGGGAAAAATCTTCAGCGGTTAAGTTTTTGTTTTAATGAGTGATGATTAAATTAGAAATATCTTTCTGTTAGATTTTACGAAGCGGTGTTTCCTGTGGTTTACCAAACACTGATTCCATTATTATCCTAAGAATAATGTGTGATGAAAGGAAACCGATATCTGTGCATTCTAGAGAACAAGTGGTCCTCTTGTAACCATATTGATATCACGTGCGTTTCGTGTAAGCAGTCCTTTTAATTTCGATGTGCTTCTAGTATGACAAGGTAGAATATTTCCAAACTTTGCTTTGAAAGTCGGAAAATGATTTACATAAGCGCACTTGTCTAAAGAATTATTTTTTTGCTATCATATATACATAAGCCAAAAAAGACTCGTCAAGAACGTTTGTCACCGAAAAAATAGTGGATCAGAAGTTACCTTATACCCTCCTCTAAAATTTTCTCGACAAGTCTTCTCGTCTATAAACTGGCATATCCGTTGCAGGACTTGCCAAAAAGAAAGAAATGTCGTAACTCCCCTTCTTTACTGCCAGGGCCCGGAAAACTTGTCAAAGAAATCTTGCTGGTGTAAATCAGGCTTAAGTCTTACAATCAAATGAACTGCAGCTTTTGATGAAAACAAGAATCAAGCCCTGAATTTTAAAGTCTCTTTTCAGTCCGTATGACAGAGATTCTCTATCTGATGATCATTTTATTTCATTTATTCTCATATCAACACAAACCAATGAAGTCTGACCTTAAAATCGCTGAAAAATGACTCAACACACGATTCTCAGAAATCTGTGCACATATGAGTATTTCGTGTATTATCCACGCTCGTATTATCCGCGGATTTTCAGCTGAATAAAGTTGTTTGGTCGTCAAAAGGTTGCCTGGTGTAAATCTCTGAAAGGAAGTGGGACAAGCGCCAAGATTAAAGCTGCGACAATTCTTCTACTTTCACTGTACAAACTTTTAATCATTTTATATTTATATTCTAGATAAATCACATTTTTTCCTTCCACAGAAAATGACCCTTCCTAAAGGTCATACACACTCACTAAAAAAGACTACTTACCGATTTCTTGCTCTATACAGCCTTCAGTCCACAAACAAAGCACTTCCTCCGTCATTTCACAACAGGTCTTGATTCTTGGCCTAATTTTCTTAAGCCGTGAAAATGTTATTTTGCTTACACAGATATAAGTTCCCATCTCATCGATTTATACTAATCGTAAAGTCATTTGATTTCACAGTTTCAGATTCGCCGGCAGTGGACACGTCAGTCCTTACCCACCCATCCCTACCAATGTCTACACCTGGAACTCCTGACTTGTTGGTCAACACTCTGGAGTTGAAACGGACACTTCGAAAGTGGTCACATGACAAAGAAAAGGTAACTGTGATGTCTGCAACAGACGAAAAAGTTAAAAATGAAGAAATGAAGTATTAGACAAGTTAGTCGTATTACCTGTGGCGAACTAAATTACCCTGTTATACTTTCCCACCGACACACGGCGCCACAGTTTCTTTAGAAACTTACCCCCTTTATTCATTTACCAATAGTAAAGTCGCTAAGAGCTTTCCTGATATCATTCTGAACTTGAGGTACTTACCTTAGTATCTTGCTCTATTCGGAGAAATTGAACGATTCGGAAGAGTTCGTGATGTCGATGAGCTGAGGTCGAAGGTTTTGTGGCGGTTTCGGTCTTAGATTGGGATGATAGCAATGGGAAATTGTTCAGTTCGAGAATTGGGCGATTATTCAACGCTTTGCCTAGCCAGGCTGTTGTTATCTCAAGCACGTGGTTGAATTTATTTATTCATCTCAGTTCATAGTAGTCCGTATTTGTAGTTGATATTCTGGGTCAATTTTTTTGTGCCAAGTAAAAGAACGACTTAAAAGAGATTTTTCTTTTGAAATTTTTACCGTCGAGGTTGTTCTT
This sequence comes from Pocillopora damicornis, assembly GCF_964200805.1. Classification (NCBI taxonomy): domain Eukaryota; kingdom Metazoa; phylum Cnidaria; class Anthozoa; order Scleractinia; family Pocilloporidae; genus Pocillopora; species Pocillopora damicornis. The sequence goes on along the minus strand of NC_142679.1, from coordinate 18,729,171 downwards.
GGACGTCTCCTCCTTTTGTCGACGTGAGTTGATGAACTACTATGACACATTAATTTTCGTCTTTTTTCATCAGGATGAAGAATTTCTGGAACAAGAGGCGCAGTTTCTGAATAGATTGCAGAAGTCACGTGACACCAGCAAGCTTAAGTCCAGTCTTCCTTTGAATTCAACTGTTTACTAACGTGATCACGTGAGTGGTATATCGTTACTGAAGTCTGTACGAACTGAAGGAATTTACTATGCGGTCTTGTTTTTTTGTTTTTCTTTTTAAACGATCGAGTCCCATAGGTAATAAAAACCGCACACGCACGAGTAAGGACACGAACTAATTGGTGAAGTCGTTCGTGGATTGCACACTTCTATTTAATTTAAGAAAGTAACATTTTCTTGCGGACAAGCAAGTAAACATCCTTCGTCGTGTGTTTAGAAGCTACAAATGCTGCGGAGAAATATTTTATTATTGTTTGTGAGAAGTCGAGTGAAAAATTAATCAAAATGACAGAACCATTGAGTTTGGGCGACAGTCAGACGACATGCGTACACGCTTCTCTTTTTTGTTGTGAAACATCTTTAAATTAATAAGTTAGCATAAGATTATGTGCGTTTATTGGTTTGTTTTTTTTTCGCTCATTACTCGATTATCTTAGTTACCTTAGTTGGCAATATGTTGGCATGCTAAGTTACATTTTTTCTCTCCAGTTCACCCTCTTAGTTTGTCGTCTCTTTTGTCTAATGACCAAAGAGCCTTTTAACGATATAGGTTCGTGTGGCTCCTTGCCAGCTTCTAAACTCTCAAATCTTTATAGCCAGCCAGTCAGTCTGTGACATTTTGACATCAGACACAATTGATAGTAAAAAGAATGACGTCACAGGATGACGTGTGTTGTTTCTTGTTCAAACGCTATAACTCTGAGATAGGCAACTTCAATTATTTTTTCTAGTAGCGAGAACAGTTAACGGATCAACCCTTCTCGTAAACCTTACTTGCCCGCCAACGTCACTAATCAGTGACATTTAAGAAACTTTTCACTTTTATCCTTTTTTTTCCTTTTCTTTCATTTCCTTTCGTTTTTTTATTTGGTATGGGAAAGGTTTGGGGAGGTCACGTCACGGAATTTCTCTTTTATTTATTCCTTTTTCTAATGGCATCAAAGGTCAAAGAATACACAAGAAATAAATGAGACTCTTAAAGCATGGAGAAGTTCGTCAAGGATTGCAAATGACCACGTACGCCAAATGTAGGCTGAATTGTTGTAGATGGGTATACCTTGATCAAGCCCCACTATTAAAAGTAATGAATTTTACTTCAATTCTTTTCTAAAAAAATAACTACTTTTTAAAACCCTTTTTTCTATCTTTCTCTGGTGTATTAGTCAGAACATGACCTATTCCAAGGTTCCGATTATCAAACAACTAGATTCTCATTCTACTTTTTGTGGCTTCAGGTCAAAATTTTGAGAATTATTTTGTCTTTCCAGGCAGAAATGATAATGTACAGATATTTTATTTTGTGTAGCAAAATCATAATAAAATTATTGTTATCAAAACCTCTGGTAATGAGTTTTAAACCTCATTTTAGTAGAATATTCAGGCTCATTCTATGCCATCCTACTTATTGTAAAACATGCAGCAGAAATATAAATACTCTTCCTATTGTCTACAAACCAATACGGACTTAAAAAACCTTCCTCCTTTCTGTAATGTGCCATGGTCTTATTTCACCTTATTTCAACCTATATCTCCTTGACAAGACTAGAATTTGCGCCATTATTTTACGTCTCTCTTGTATTTTCCGTTAAAAAAGATAACTTCTGATTCCTCGCATTGAATTTTGCGCCCCTAATAATTCAGATACGTGCTGCACTCTGCAAACCGACGCAAACCGGATTTCGCTCAAGAATTCTGCATTATCTACGCGAAGAAGGAACTCCAGCAATTTTGGTTACGCCCACTAAATTTGCGGCCGAAGTATGTTTCAATCTGTGAAATTTTTTTCCAAATCGTCTTTTAAATTTTTGATTTGCCGACAGCAAATAATCAGAAAAATACACGACCATACAATTTAGTGTAAAGCCATGTTATCCGGCCTTCTTTCTGTCAGACGATTAACGTAGCAAATCGGTTTAATTCTTATCGTGCCGGCATTGCAAGGTTCGTGTGATGCCGTGATGTTTTCCTCACATTATTCGTGATAATTATTTCCGCTGGTTGAGAGTTTTCAAGACCATCCGATCGATGAAATTCCATTACAAAGCCATTAAAGTACGCAAGGGTTAATACCAACAGTCAATCAATCTATCTATCTGTCAATCATTCAATATATCGCCACAAAAGCATTGAAGTATAATTTGATATCATCAATCTATTTATTAATCATTAATTCGCTCCTTCGTATATTGAAGCAAGAAGTTTATAAATACCTTGTGTGTCGTTCTCTTTTCTTTCAAATTTAGACTTTGCGATTTTCCAAAGTTGTCACAAACAGAAAGTTCATGACATGGCCCGCAAAAGCAGTATTTAAAATCGCTATTTTTGGTCCCGCTTACGTTTCATGTTGTACGCTAAAACCAATATTTCATTCTAAACTCGATATTCTGTTGCTCTTTGGGGCGGTAAAGTTTCGAAACTAAGGTGTGCCCAAAAACGAAAACAATGCTAACAACATCAAATGTATACGATATTTAACGGTGTCTTTCTACATTATCTTTACATCGCGTTTGCCTAAGGATGTTACTAAAAGTTTGGTTTAAATATTTACAAATATATAGTTTCTGGGAAGTTAATGTAAACTTACTGGTGCATGTATTTGATGTATGAGGCTGAGTGTTTTTTCGAAGCTCTTTCTGAGAAGCTCGATGTTGTCTTGGAAAACAATGAAGGTCGTGATATCCTTTTTGTTGGAAATATTTGTCAGTTAACTATAGAAATTCCGTTCAACGCACGAAAGGCGAAATGTCACGTCATGTATTATGTATTCAAGTAAAATTCTTGAGAAAAAACGAAACAGATTCAATCTGTTTAACTGGTGCAGTTTCCTGAAGAAATGTTTACTCAAATTGCTGCAAACATAAAGGTGTATTCCCACACACATAGCCAGCCTCCGTAGGCTGTGAACCGTTAGAAATATTTAGGAGGCTCCCGGCGAAAACTAAAAACAACTGATTATACTGAATTACTAACTGGTAATCGCCACACATACAAAGGGCATTGAGCACAATATAAATTGAGCTTTGTAGGTATATTGAGTCCTAAAAATTGGCAAAATTAAAACAATAACTTAAAAATTTACAAAGAAGAGATTTCAGTAAGAACGCATGTTCTTTTGAGTTGATGAAAAAGTTAGAAATATTCACCAGTAGTTAAATGTTTCTCAATGCGCTTCACTTTATTAACGCAGAGTTTGGAAAATGCTATCATGTTTGTAAAGGATTGCCTAACAACATGCAAGGCAGTCTATTTTAAGAGAGAGTGTGAACAAGAATAGTTTTAGCCTAAAGTAGGTCAGATAATACGAATTTTCGGCCCGGGCAATAAAAATACACATTTGTGTAGAGAGGAATGTTCATCATATTTAATTAATGGAGTCTATTCGGCAACATTGTCAATTGATGTATATTCAGTTGTGCTTAATATTCAATAGATACGTCGTATTCACACGGACATAATTTGGCGCGATGGAAGAGAAGGGGGAAGATGAATTGTTGTATTTGGAAATGTCCGCTGCTTAGAGCCAACGATGAATGAGCCCCTGCTTAGAGGTCATGTATCTTTTTGCTCATCACGCTGGGGAAATTTAAATTTTAATAAAAGATTAAGCTGCCTCTCAGCCGCCATGGTGTGATGAAGTGAAATTCTAAATAATTTGATGATTCTTACAGTTTTGCAATTATTTTCACCTTGAGAATCTAATGACCTTGACTGTGGAAGTGCTTACCATAAATTCTGGTGGGCATATGAGAGGTAGCACAAGTGGTAATTGAGTTTTTGAGACGACTTCCTCTATAAACATAGAAGTCGAGCCTAGCAACGTGATTTGTTTTGTGTACTGCAGAAGTGCACGTGAAGTGGAGATTAGGTTTTGTTTTTGTGTTAAGGATATCTTACGCTATAAATCATTTCAGTTCTGATCAGTCTTGTATCCAGTTTATAGGCTTAGCTAAGGTTTAAACTGCCGTTGTACTTCGAAGAAATGATCTAGTAAGGAATTTAAATGGGCAAGAAAGTCTTTCCGTTGGTCACACCGACCCTTATGATTTTCCTGGTTAACTGAGTAATTACTTTAGGATTAACGCATAACCTCATTCAGAGTGTGGTTTTGCGCTGCCTTACCCCTCTTCCGGCACTGGTTTGCGCATCTTTACAATTGAACGTTTGAGTCACAAAGAACTACTTGTATTGGATGAAAAAGAATTTTGACAACTTAAGAAGAAGTAATTTTTGGAATTTTTTAATGCTTTAGAACTCGTGGCTTCTCATTTCACACGGTCAAAATCTCTCCTATTTCATTAGGAAACATTGTGTTGTGCAACCAACGGCTTGATCGTCGTATAAACGACAGTTTTTCCCAGGCCAGAGTAATTTGTTACGTAAGAGCTCTTCGAGAGATCGTATTTCAACCGATGCTTGCAAGAGAGAAAATATTTTGTGTTAAGAAATGTGGATTCCAAAGTAGATGTAACCTTCTTGACGAAGGGAATAACTCAGAAACTGCAAGGTCGCCACACTTCAATACAACCAAGTCTTACTTCCTAGCTCCTTTAATGTATGTAGAACAGTTCTATTGACTGGAACCAAACTGGAGTTTTCTTTTTCTTCATAGAAGGGTAGGGGAGAGGGAGGGAGGAGAGGGACGGGAGAGGGGAGGAGTGGCTTGGCAAATAATTTGAGGCTGGGACAAAAGTGCCAGTGATCTTGGGTGTAAATTTTCCGTGTTCTTGGAGGAAATTTTTTTATATTTGATTTCAACTTCCTCGAATGTTGAACATGTTTTGAAACAAAAATAGCAAATCTATTCACCAAGCGTACTTGGAACAGCCCCTGGCGCGCGCGCCAATATCTAGTTTAAAATTAAATATTTTCTTACTTGGCCTTAAACCACAAACAAGCTCTTGTGAATGTTTCCACACGCAAAGGTCTCCATCTGGTGTAATCTTTTCCCAGATAAGGAAAGAGACCTTCAAAGTACGTGCCCGAATTACACAATTATGCAAATAATTTATAACTCCTGGGGGCCTTAAGCGTAAGCGACTTGAACATAACACAGTCCACTAGATAGGTTATGGTTATCAGTTTAAGTGCCTCTTATTTAGCGCTCTTCTTTCAAGGGCCAAGAAGATATTGAGTAGCGGGTGGGAGTGAAGATTGCCGCAACAGGAATCATTTTCTATCATCTTCCTTAGCAATGTGGCTTCGTGCCCATCATAAAATTGTTTCCTCTGGAACACCAGCCATCCATGAAAGTTTGTTATGAAATATTCACCGTGAGCTGTCTGTCTCGTGCCAGACAGAAATTCGAACTTTGTTTAGACTTCTTGCTAACTTCATGGTCTGATTTCCCAAGGCACTATCACAAGGCTTCACCAATCACTTCTAAAGCAATCCGAAATTTTCTTGCGCTGTTGATATAAGATCATGGGTTTGAGTTTAGTCACGCACACGTCTCCAGACCTTGGCTATAACCAAAATGCAAATATCACTTTAATATACTAAACCAAGTGAACAGGCGATCAATTTGTGTGATTTATTGTCGCTTATCTGAAGACAAATTATATCTTGCGGATGCGAAAGACTTGCGCACGCAAGCCAAATTAATTAACAACACAATGTAAACTTCTTTATCAAAGTTTCTAGATTTCCTCTTGGATGGCGTTGGAGACAGTGACCGTGATAAATGCCAACTTCCTCAGGAAAGAAGGCCTCATTGTTCGCTCATAGCGTTCTCAGAACTCGTTTAAAAAGTTACCTTTATATTCAAATTTACTGCACCTCTTTTAATTCTTAACGTGATTGTTTTTAGGTAGGTGGAGCATGGAAAAAATAGCTCGATAATTTATTGGGAGTATTTTGAAAAATCTGTGTTTTTAAACTTGTGAAGATTCTCACAGTGCAAGCCTCGTCCGATGGCAATGAATCATTCATTTGTTGTGCACTTGAGACAGCAGACAGTAAAACAGTGTTGAAAAAGCAAGGTGTTATGACTGTCTACAGACCAGCTTCATTCTTATCTCGCATTTTTGTTCGTGTGCCTGTTTGAGCGTGCAGATGCCGGACTTGATAAGAAAGACCACCCTTTACCGATCATCTAACATTTCACACACAAATTACTCCAGAGTAATGAGTCATGATATTACCAGAAGTATGTAATAATATTACAAAAATGACAACGTGTTGTTAGCATTCATACACGATCATACAGGGCTATCTGTACGCACCTTGTTATCAGTGATAACGGCTTTTTCCACCATGGGCCGTTGGTTTATCGAATAAGTTAAGCAGAAGGAAAGCGATATCTTTAAATGGACGGTGTATCAAGTTTAAACAAAATGACCTCTCTTTCCCAGATCAGCTGGAAAATTAGCGTGACATATTTAACATAGCGGTTTTCAAGATGTTAAAATCTTGTCTGCAATATTACTAATCCGCTCCTCTTTCAGCGATCGATTTTATATGCCGAAGAACCGAGGGGGGCGGGAAATTTTTAGCGTCTGTACCGACTCCAATGAGTCGATGTTGGCTGCTCAAGAACAAGTGAAGAGTAACCCTGCATATGCTGTGAATGGAGAGGTACAAGTAGTCATTTTAACTTCATTTTGTCTTTGGCCACATACTTATACACCTGCCATACTCGGAGTATATTATGTAGACTGGCACGTACAAAGATATAAAATCTTATATCAGATTGTAAACCTTGAAAATATCTGTGAGTAGAGAAATGTGACCATTTTTATGTTTTGATTTCTACCATTTTCCTGCAGTATGTTATAACAGATGCAAGGCATGATTCCAGTCGATCAGCAGCACACACAACAGTGTCAGCCCTTTCTTTCTTGTGAGATGCTTTCTACTCGATTTCTTTGTATGATATGTTGAACCTCTATTGTGTTCAACACCATTCCTAAAATCATTACATTTGCACTGATTATCTTTAGGACCAAAAAGGTGTTAGCAGTTGTCAACTGGAGTAAGGCCAATGAAACTTCAGCAGTAAGCCGTGAGGTCCCTATGACAAAAGAGCTGTTGACTTATCTCTGTGAGACACAAGGTATGATAAGTTTGCATCCTCAATAATATCATATCACATATGTAATACAAATATGGAGATCAGAAGTATATTTTATAATGCAACTAAAGTAATTCTTTTTTCAGGGTTCCATGTTGCAGAGGTGGCACATGACTTTGTATTACAGCTAAAAACATGGATCTTGTCAAAAGGAATGCTTAATTCCTTTGACTCTTGGCATGGTACTCAGTATACACTTGTATTTTTTGGCTCATTTTGTCTTGATGATTATGACTATTTCTTGAAAATTAGCCTTTTATTGGTATTAAAATTTTTTGTTTATTTTCAGGTGCAAAGTCTGTGACTAAAGCAATGAAGAAAGTTGCCTCAAGACCACAGAGGGATGAGGGCTCAAAGTGGTTTTTTGAATTGTCAGACAAAGGTAAGATATCTCTCTTATGAGAGTCATCGGAAGCTATATTCTCTCTACAATGATCTGCAGATGTCAAATTCCTTCTTGATATGAGATGAATACAATGGAATATAATAATTGTGAATATTTTACAGTGAAAAGTACAAGGACTCATGTGTACTTCTGCATGAAGAACAGTCCACCCACTGAAGAAGAATTTCAGGGTACACTGTTGAATGTAGTTGACCATTACCAGGTAATTTGAATGACTGTTTATTGAGAGAACATAGTATTTTGTTTTCATTTTTGTAAGTACCTTTTGTTGTGTTATTCTAGCAAGATATGACATGATCATTACCTCAAAGATTGCACATATTTCTTTAATAATGGTGAACAAGAGACATTATATTTACTATAATTATTACTACTGATTTATTAATCTATTTTTCCATAACTTGGTGTATTTATTACTCAGGGAAATCATGTCAGATGCCATGCAGAGTCACGGTGCAAGCAGAATGGCTATGTGATGAGCAAAAAACTTTTAACTAAACCTGAAGTAGTAGCTGCCTACAGGAAAGCCATTATGAGCACTTCAATTTATAGGCATGCATCAGACTACATGCAGGTAAATAATTGACACATGCTGTATGTTTATGTTTCTTTGCATGAAGAAGTTTATCTCTTCTTCCAAATTAATGATGTTGAGGTAAGGGCCATAAATGAGTTGAACAAAATAATTCATTTTCCAGTTAAAGAAAAATCACCCATAATTTGTTGCCTTCTTTAGTGCAGGGAAACATATTGGATTGAGTCTCTCCATTCAGTGATGCTCATTTATGCTGCAAAGCGAATTCATTATGGGGATGACTCATACAACATGCGCATGGAGTTAGCCATTCTTGATTGGGTAAGAAACTTATCTAAATAACTTTGGCACTTTTTGGATTCACTGCTTTCTCATGTTTATTGACTCATTTGTCTTACAGAATGAAAATGTGAATCGAGAAGCATCGTCTCTACAGATGTACCAACATGCCAGGCATCCAAATCGCTTGGCAGAGACCAGGGTGCTTACTTCAAAGACATTTCATTTCAGAGAAACTATCTGGTCTACCTTTTTTAATTTAAACAAATGATGTCTCATCTGTTTTCCATTGCACCACAGTTTCTGTGATAATTACAACTAGGAGCCCAAATGTCCTGTAAAATATGTGAGGTCATTAGGGAGGACCAATTCTACCAACTGCTGGTACTAAGTGATGAAAACATGAGTATGAGGTTTGACACTAGGTATTTTCCAAGCAGACTCATTATCTGTTACTTTTCTCTGCACTGTATATCTTTTCCTAACTTATAGGAAAGTCACTATAATTTGCTGTGTGGACATTATAAAATGGACCATAAACAATTTGGTACTTGGGCTCTCTTTGACGTGGGCATTTGAATGAGAATTTTATTATTCCCTTTTATGCCCCATATAGGGAATACCAGGAGGGTTAGGAAACCTTGACCTCACATCTTTTATAACATATGGGGAATACCAGGAGGGTTAGGAAACCTTGACCTCACATCTTTTATAACATATAGGGAATACCAGGAGGGTTAGGAAACCTTGACCTCACATCTTTTATAACACAATTGGGCATCCTTTCCCGCACAGCATTAACGTGGTCCCCCAGTTCGACTTTTCTAGCCTGATAAATAGGGTCTTTCCAGAGCCCACATTTGTTCAATGCTCTCCAGTATGTCTTGTAATCTTTTCTTCGTCGCGCGTGATTTTGAATATGTGCTTCGCGATAGCCGAGGTATTCGCGACTGTCGGTCGTTACACATGGCGTTTGCCGACAGTAAATACACATTTCGAACTCGTCCCCTCTTGCATCAGCTATTGTGGAGACAAAGTAAAACAACTATTAGAGCGAAAGCGTAACTGAACAGTCATGAAGTCTGATATGATCGTACAACTGGTCTTCCCGCCTGCATTTTATTTTGGACAATTTTTATGTACATTTTTCATGTTTCATTGACAAGTTTGCCCAAGGTGTAGTATAAAATATTGCAATAAATACAACCTGTAGTTCTAAAGAAATAACTCTTTTCAAAACATTCTTAGGCAGGACAAAACGTTCTGTAGGTGTCACGCAAGGCTGCATTTCGGAAAATGAAGGCATCAAAAGGAAGCAGTCTAAGACATGAACTGTCGCATCATACGAAAAAATCTGTGGTTTGCAAGTATATTCTAACTAGTATTTCCTAGTTTGTAAAAACTCTGCAATTAGTTACTTCTGAGAAATTATAGTGTTACGCGAGTGTTTCAATCTTGGTGATACATTATCACAGTGATTGTTAGTGTCGAACTGTAGCCCTAAGTTACCTTTCTAATGTATTGTTCCAAAGGTCAAGGATCATCCAGTATTGTTGTAATCATATTATACTAAGATTAAAAAAAAAGAAAAAGAAAAAGGAATCGCACCATTTGTGGAGGAAGCCCGTACAGATGATTCGTTTGGCGACATCGACGCCTGGACATGTTGAAGTGAATCGCTGGTCGGCGACGGTCCACTCGCGCGCTCCAGAACTTCGCCTGCAACAGTCGCTCTGCTTCTACTTTTCTTCCGCTGGGTTGACAGCACTACCCCTTCGCATTGTTGAAGAAATGCCTTGAACATTTCTTCATCTTTTCTTTTTATTCTTACAGTTATCTAAATCCAGTATTGAAACAGACATGAAATTACGCCATGGCAATTTTGGGTGATGGCGAAGCGAATCATTTCGAATTTCAAATTTACCGCCAAAAACGAAGACGGTTTCGTTCGGAGGAAGGTAATACAAACCTCAACAAATTCTTCCATTTTGATGAAAACATAGAAATTTACCGAGAAATGCGCCTCTGGTCAGTGCCTTGCATTGACTGCAGCTCAAGCTGTTTTGGAGTTCTGTATGCCACGACGGTTGATTGACAAATGATCCAGAGGTACCAAAGGCACCTCTCCTTTTATAGCGTCGCAATGGTGTCTTTCCGCTTATGGGCAGTTATACTCCCCTAAAAATAATGTTTGCAATTGTTTTGTTTAAACGACCGGAAATTGGAAGGGAAATTTTGTATTGGTACCCTGGGTGCGTCTCATGTAAAATGCTTATCGCTCATTGGCAAGGCTGAAGCCCCACTGCGATTCGCACTCCATTGAAGTAACTTCATTTACATTCATTTCAATTATATAATTTGCGGTTTCGGAGTGTGAACGCGTGACTTGGGGCTGACGATAAATTAGTCCGATGATTTAATCGCGCCCGACTTATAACAAGCGGATTCGAGCTTTAATCGTTTAGTGTGTATAACGATACCCATAGTGAGTTAGTTACAGTGCAAAGTTTCGGTACGCTCGATATTTAAAGCTGACAACCCATAGAGATTCAGAGAAAACATTAAAGTTTTGACGTGAAAGCGAAAGGCAGCTATTTTTTATCGTGCAGAATCACAAGACGGTTTAAGCTCTTAAAGAACTTGGGCTGAATACAAAATAGCTGAAAACAAGTGCTGTATTGTGAACTTTCGTTGCGCCCGAGACACCATCTAGTAAGTGCTAGGGACAACGGTACTTCGACGTTTAATTGATAAACAGCATTTTGAAAAGATTTCTGCTCTGTTGCGTTGATCCGCTTGTTAGCATTTCGTAGATTAAACTTTGCCGTTTATGGAAGTAGACTTTTTTTCTTTCGTGCAAAGTACTTGGCACGTGAAATTTATGTCCACTCGACTGCTAACGTATGGGCTGTCTATTGACAAAGGATGTTTTTGTCGAGAGAATGTTGAATGGCTTTGCTCCAACGGAATGCAATGGCATGCAAATTACAGGTTATGAACATCACAAATTAAACATTGTCAAGCCAGCCATTGTTGTCCCAGATACTGCCAAGACATGTCAAAGTGCTAAACCAATGAAGAATGTGCAAAATGAGATATTATTTTCTTTTTCTTTTCTACAGGGAAAACGTGGAGAGAGAGGTCCCATGGGTCCTCAAGGACCGAGGGTAAGTTGGGCACTATTTAAAAAATAGTTGATTTCTTCGTTTCTTCCCCAGTTTTTGCAATCAATGCTGCGACTGTTTTTGTAATGTTGTCCCCGATCTTTACTTAGTGAAGCGTGTGTTGTTTGAAAACATTAGTTTCTTTTGTTTCAGGGAGAACAGGGTCCACAAATTTCCCTTCCAATATGTGAACCCGGAGAGTACGTCACATCCGACGGGAAGCAGTTAAAATGCGTTAAATTTGGTACGTCATAAAATGTTTGCTCTATTCTGGTATCTTTTTAATCATAGTGACTTTGCTGTTTATTCAGATCGTTTCAGCTCGTAATATTCCTGATTAGTTACTTTGATTACGATAGTCTTGAAATAGATCTTTTATGTATAGCACACCCATTAGCACGCCCCTGTACCGCCCCCTTTGTGTCACGTCATAACGTTCAATGAGTAACGTACGATAATTAATAACGCGTGCGTGTAAAAGATTCACTGACACATTACGATGATTATTTTTCTACGTAGTTCGGCGATTTTTGAATATAGCCTCTTTTTTAAACTCTTTTGTGTTTTTGGAGTTAATCCCTTTGCATCTTTTGTCTTTTTACGTTCCGTGACGAAGTAGAAATCCAGTTTACATCAAGCCTGTTTGAACGTTCCATTTTGTTTTTGTTTTTTTCCAGGTGAAGAAGTTTGTAGAGCTGTATCGAAATGCGACGGTACTTCAGGTACTTGTCAACGCTGTTTGTCATTACTCTGAGTATTGTTGCTATCATACCAAGAACTGAAGCGCAATATTCAAGGGTTTTGTTTGTTTTGTGTGGTCAGTAAAGCAATCTCTAGTTCAATCAGGATTCATGCTGATAATTGGTGATGAGGCAAGTTTCTAATTGTTTTTTCCTTTCTATTTATCCAGGTTACCAACCAACAACGCCTACTCTTTCCACAAGTAAGAAAAGTTACGCTTCGTAATCCCCAGAAATAGTGACAGGGGAATATTCTACAGATTTCGGCGAATTTGAATTAAGAGAAAAAGGCTTTCATTCGACTTTCAAACGATGAAGTATTCTGACAATAAAATTTTATAATTGACAATTTAAGTAAAAATGTGAGGTGCTTTCACAAACCATGCAAGATATACGACACTATATTATCACTCGTAGAAGGTGTTGCCTATTTGTTTATTTGTTTTGAGGAAATAAATGCTTTCGTCGTAATTTGAGCCAAGAAAAAAAAACGTAAAAAGAGATACCCTTGCGGTCAAATTTTACAAAGAAAGGAATTTTCATGATTTCAATTAATGATTTCATTACTCGATAGAAATAGTTCAGTGGAACAAATTAACAACCGAGCCCACATTCTAGAAAAAGAAATTTGTGGTTAACTAACTTCAATTAGTACGCCTTCCAAAACCACACCGACTGAAAGGTTGTGATTGGCTCTTTAATAGTCGAGATAGTTCTAAGCTCTACGTACCATTGCTCTTTGTAGTTTTGTGGATAATATGGTTTAAGGTATTAATTGTCTAAACTGTGTAATAGTTGAAAACTGGCCTAGATTGCGTTGGTAATTGATGGAATGTCTTTCTCTTTGCAGCACCAACTCCCACTCAGCCTCCGGTGAAAGGTAAGATGATGGGGAATTGGGGCGAGATATGATCGTCTTTCAAGGTACAGCACAGCGGTCTTTTTACCCCATTACTAACCACGTGCCCTATCTTTTTTCAGAAAACGTAACCATGACCAAGTTTATGAAGAAATACATGATACAAACCCTGTACATGGACGCATGGGACCTAGAAACGTTTTACATAGGCGATCAGCTTTTCCTTGGCGTGTCCCAGCTGGGAGGAAAAAGCTTTGTTATTTACAAGTGGGACAACGACCACAGGTGAGCATGTATATGCAAAACTTTTAACCCTTTAATTCCCACAAGTGATCAACATAAAACTTCTCCTTACAATATCCATACATTCTTCAGCAAACAGATAATGAGAATATTCAAACTTATCAGGTAGAAGCTGCTATCTTGATCTAGCACCAAGTTCCCATAACTAATTTACAAGGAAATTAGTAGCAGCTACAGGGGAGAATTAACAATCAGATCTTGGGAGTTAAAGTCCCAATCAGGTTCTACTGAGTCAGGAGCCAATCACTCAGAGCTTCCGTCTTCCATACTTTTGCAAAGGTCTTCGTTTAAAATTCAGACTTGTTAAGATATTCTAGGAGATTCTACACCCTTTTTTTGCGAATGCTGTTGTTTCCAATGTCTGTATCAAAAGCAGTTAGTCAGGAGAACCACTTTTCTACGGTGACATAATTTCGGTTACATGATCATTATAACTGATAAAGGATGAGCTCTTCCAATTGCATTGGATCAATGCCTGTCTCTGAACAACTGCGCACCTACCCGTCTCCTGACCTAAAATTAATCCTAATTGTTATCAGTTGACTGTTGTAGGGTTAGGGGAGGGGTAGGTGCGTAGTTGCTCAGATACTGACATTGATCCATTGTAACAATCGTAACTGATTTTTCTATCCAAACTCGACCAGCGAGAAAGTCTTATCTTATCACAACACAAGTTATTAAATCCTTGTTCCAGAGATAAAGTATGGAAAATTTGACGCTCTGAGGCATGCAATCCTAACGTTTTGGTGTTTACACAAAAATTGACGAGCCAAAACGTCGGTCAACATCTGAGCTCCAACTGTTATCAATCATGACTACGAAGGCAACGAGAGATGTCCACTACGCCATATACAATACTCGTTGTATTAACGAAGCTGCCACCCAATCAAGTGACAGCCAGTTGCTTACGTCATCATGATTGATAGCAGCTCAAGAGCCCGTTCTCTGGTGGAATTTATAATACCTAAAGTAGAGTAACTTTCGATAAAAATTTAAAATCTTTAAAGTATTAGTTATTTTGTTCTTTTGCAAAAGCAACATCGACGTTTATCGTTCTTTTGTGTATTTCCTTTTTATTTCAATTAATTTTTTTTTCATGTTTTCTTGGGTCAGGCTGAGGCTGATCTTGGAGCAACTGCAGTAAAGATTAAAGAGGACGCCGCTACCTTGAATGTAAGGGAGGCTCAGCTGAAACAGCAAGAGGAGAGATTGAGGAGAGAGCAGGAAGAATTCGAGCGGAAGCGGATTGGATTTGAGGAAGAGAGGGACAGAATCGGAAAGTTGGGTCTCGAGGTGCAGAAGAGATCACGGGAGATCGAGGAACTTTGCGCAGTAAGTTTCCGCTTCCGATTTCTTTTTAGTCGGACGGTTGTCAATCCCTTTTTTTCTGTACCTACCTACGATGATATTCAACAACAGACTTGCACTTGCACTCTCATTAACTAAATATTTTTTTCTCCTAGGATGCTGGTCGGGCGCGCAATGACGGTGAGCATGCCCTGGAACTAGCAGAACGCGTGCGAGTAAATGCGGAGGCTCAAAGAGCGGAAGCTGAAGGAATGTTCCTGGTCGTGCAGGAGAAAGAACGGCAACTGGCACAGGTATGATATTCAGTCAAATGAAGTAATATTAGCAATATTTGTCCTATAATCATTTCCCTGTCAGATAGGCGCATTTGGGGTAAAGTTGCGGAATTTCTACTTCTCTGACTGAATGTTTAACTTGAATCTAAGTTAAAACTTTTGAACCCAAAGAGGTGACTTGCACCTTACTTCTCCTAACACTGTCACTGCTAAATTAAATTGTACGGTTATGAGAATAAAGAAAATGATCACAACAGAAAGGAGCTCTTGTGATATTTTACCATCTCTTTTATCTTACGTTATGTTTTTCTTGTCGAAGGTAATTTTTTTACGTCGCAACAAACAATTCAAAAGTATAACGACGTAGCTACCTGAAATTTCAAAAAAGGCATGGCGCCTGTGTGTAACTAGTCGGAGACTGAAATCGCGAGCACACTCATGATGAACACAGCGCAGATTCTGGCAGGTTATGATGTCTGTGCGGGCAATGTTCGCATTGTTTTCATCTCAGACCCTAAAAGGGTTACAGCAAGTTATACCACATCCGTTTCAAACTTGGCATGTGATTTGAATTGCTTCTATCCATATTTCTTTTGTTTCAGCGCGCTTTCTGTCGCTATGGTTGATAAAAACCAGGGGAAATGAACAATCTCTATCTTTGCTGCCTTTCCATTTTACTTTCAGACTTTTATTATCATTTTTATTATTATTATTATTATTATTATTATTATTATTGCGCCGTTCTTTCTAAAAGCTGGTGGCTTTTCGTTGTCAACTGCTCCCTTGTTGTTCGTAGGATCGTCTTGCTATCGCTCATGAGCGTCGTATGCTGGAGAAAGACAAGCAGTTAGGGCGATGTTGGCAGTGTGAGGGACGGCGGGCGAGTCCTGCAGGACAGATTCATGCAGCATCCCAAGGTATAAAACTGACGGAAGTCGTAAATAACACTTGTTTAATCTTTTCATTGAATTAACCTCCTATTTATTTAGCCTTTTCGCCTCCACTAGTTCAAATATAAGATAGCGCCTTATGCGTGTTGAACGAGGTTCCGGTCGGTTCAGAGTCAGCCGGATCTTTTACAAAGTCAATTTTCTCTTGGGACACCTTCGTTCAACTGACATAAGCTTTGAGTCCCGAATGAATGAAAAAAAAATATAGGTAACTCTTTGAAAACCTTTTTATCCGTCACCTTCTATGAATGGACTCTACTTTGGCTGCATAGCGGGTGCTGTGTTTGTTCTCGCCGCGCATATGGCTTGCTTCTCGGCGAGCGCCTGTTGCCCAAGCAAGACATACCTGTCCGTGGCATGGCTCCTTCAAAAGTGTTCCAGTGAGAAGGATTCCACTGTACAATAGTAGAGGATTATATTTATAGAAAAATGCTTAAAGTGGTTTGTGAGGAAGTATGAATATGGTGGCTCAGAAACTGCTGATGAAATATCTATAACAGCTGATGCTAGAAATTCGGCTGAGCCGACAGATGTGTATGAGAGAGGTAATCTGACTGAGATCAGAAATAATGAAGGCGATTTACAGAAAGTTTTGGGACGATAGTCATCAGCACGCTGTTAGGCAGTTCTTGTTAGCGTGGATGGTGCCTGTAAATCATCTGCGTTGCATGTCACTGCATTTCCGAAGACTTGGGTCGATAAGCGCTCAGTTTAGACTGCGCGGCACCAGGTTGATTCCGTTTTTATTAAAACCTAATTAGCACGGGAAAAATCTTCAGCGGTTAAGTTTTTGTTTTAATGAGTGATGATTAAATTAGAAATATCTTTCTGTTAGATTTTACGAAGCGGTGTTTCCTGTGGTTTACCAAACACTGATTCCATTATTATCCTAAGAATAATGTGTGATGAAAGGAAACCGATATCTGTGCATTCTAGAGAACAAGTGGTCCTCTTGTAACCATATTGATATCACGTGCGTTTCGTGTAAGCAGTCCTTTTAATTTCGATGTGCTTCTAGTATGACAAGGTAGTATATTTCCAAACTTTGCTTTGAAAGTCGGAAAATGATTTACATAAGCGCACTTGTCTAAATAATTATTTTTTTGCTATCATATATACATAAGCCAAAAAAGACTCGTCAAGAACGTTTGTCACCGAAAAAATAGTGGATCAGAAGTTACCTTATACCTTCCTCTAAAAGTTTCTCGACAAGTCTTCTCGTTCATTAACTGGCATATCCGTTGCAGGACTTGTCAAAATGTCGTAACTCCCCTTCTTTACTGCCAGGGAAAACTTGTCAAAGAAATCTTGCTGGTGTAAATCAGGCTTAAATCTTACAATCAAATGAACTGCAGCTTTTGATGAAAACAAAAAACAAGAATCAGGCCCTGAATTTTAAAGTCTCTTTTCAGTCCGTATGACAGAGATTCTCTATCTGATGATCATTTTATTTCATTTATTCTCATATCAACACAAATCAATGAAGTCTGACCTTAAAATCGCTGAATAATGACTTAACACACGATTCTCAGAAATCTGTGCACATATGAGTATTTCGTGTATTATCCACGCTCGTATTATCCGTGGATTTTCAGCTGAATAAAGTTGTTTTGTCGTCAGAAGGTTGCCTGGTGTAAGTCTCTGAAAGGAAGTGGGACAAGCGCCAAGATTAAAGCTGCGACAATTCTTCTACTTTCACTGTTCAAACTTTTAATCATTTTATATTTATATTCTAGATAAATCACATTTTTTTCCTTCCACAGAAAATGACCCTTCCTAAAGGTCATACACACTCAGTTAAAATAGACTACTTACCGATTTCTTGCTCTATACAGCCTTCAGTCCACAAACAAAGCACTTCCTCCGTCATTTCACAACAGGTCTTGATTCTTGGCCTAATTTTCTTAAGCCGTGAAAATGTTATTTTGCTTACACAGATATTAGTTCCCATCTCATCGATTTATACTAATCGTAAAGTCATTTGATTTCACAGTTTCAGATTCGCCGGCAGTGGACACGTCAGTCCTTACCCACCCATCCCTACCAATGTCTACACCTGGAACTCCTGACTTGTTGGTCAACACTCTGGAGTTGAAACGGACACTTCGAAAGTGGTCACATGACAAAGAAAAGGTAACTGTGATGTCTGCAACAGACGAAAAAGTTAAAGAAATTAAGTATTAGACAAGTTAGTCGTATTACCTGTGGCGAACTAAATTACCCTGTTATACTTTCCCACCGACACACGGCGCCACAGTTTCTTTAGAAACTTACCCCCTTTATTCATTTACCAATAGTAAAGTCGCTAAGAGCTTTCCTGATATCATTCTGAGCTTGAGGTACTTACCTTAGTATCTTGCTCTATTCGGAGAAATCGAACGATTCGGAAGAGTTCGTGATGTCGATGAGCTGAGGTCGAAGATTTTGTGGCGGTTTCGGTCTTAGATTGGGATGATAGCAATGGAAAATTGTTCAGTTCGAGAATTGGACGATTATTCAACGCTTTGCCTAGCCAGGCTGTTGTTATCTCAAGCACGTGGTTGAATTTATTTATTCATCTCAGTTCATAGTAGTCCGTATTTGTAGTTGATATTCTGGGTCAATTTTTTTGTGCCAAGTAAAAGAACGACTTAAAAGAGATTTTTCTTTTGAAATTTTTACCGTCGAGGTTGTTCTTGGACGTCTCCTCCTTTTGTCGACGTGAGTTGATGAACTACTATGACACATTAATTTTCGTCTTTTTTCATCAGGATGAAGAATTTCTGGAACAAGAGGCGCAGTTTCTGAATAGATTGCAGAAGTCACGTGACACCAGCAAGCTTAAGTCCAGTCTTCCTTTGAATTCAACTGTTTACTAACGTGATCACGTGAGTGGTATATCGTTGCTGATGTCTGTACGAACTGAAGGAATTTACTATGCGGTCTTGTTTGTTTGTTTTTCTTTTTAAACGATCGAGTCCCATAGGTAATAAAAACTGCACACGCACAAGTAAGGACACGAACTAATTGGTGAAGTCGTTTCGTGGATTGCACACTTCTATTTAATTTAAGAAAGTAACATTTTCTTGCGGACAAGCAAGTAAACATCCTTCGTCGTGTGTTTAGAAGCTACAAATGCTGCGGAGAAATATTTTATTATTGTTTGTGAGAAGTCGAGTGAAAAATTAATCAAAATGACAGAACCATTGAGTTTGGGCGACAGTCAGACGACATGCGTACACGCTTCTCTTTTTTGTTGTGAAACATCTTTAAATTAATAAGTTAGCATAACATTATGTGCGTTTATTGGTTTGTTTTTTTTTTGCTCATTACTCGATTATCTTAGTTACCTTAGTTGGCAATATGTTGGCATGCTAAGTTATATTTTTTCTCTCCAGTTCACCCTCTTAGTTTGTCGTCTCTTTTGTCTAATAACCAAAGAGCCTTTTAACGATATAGGTTCGTGTGGCTCCTTGCCAGCTTCAACTCTCAAATCTTTATAGCCAGCCAGTCAGTCTGTGACGTTTTGACATGAGACACAATTGATAGTAAAAAGAATGACGTCACAGGATGACGTGTGTTGTTTCTTGTTCAAACGCTATAACTCAGATAGGCAACTTCAATTATTTTTTCTAGTAGCGAGAACAGTTAACGGATCAACCCTTCTCGTAAACCTTACTTGCCCGCCAACGTCACTAATCAGTGACATTTAAGAAACTTTTCACTTTTATCCTTTTTTTTCTTTCCTTTCATTTCCTTTCGTTTTTCTTATTTGGTATGGGAAAGGTTTGGGGAGGTCACGTCACGGAATTTCTCTTTTATTTATTCTTTTTTCTAATGACATCAAAGGTCAAAGAATACACAAGAAATAAATGAGACTCTTAAAGCATGGAGAAGTTCGTCAAGGATTGCAAATGACCACGTACGCCAAATGTAGGCTGAATTGCTGTAGATGGGTATACCTTGATCAAGCCCCACTATTAAAAGCAATGAATTTTACTTCAATTCTTTTCTAAAAAAATAACTACTTTTTGAAACCCTTTTTTCTATCTTTCTCTGCTGTATTAGTCAGAACATGACCTATTCCTAGGTTCCGATTATCAAACAACTAGATTCTCATTCTGCTTTTTGTGGCTTCAGGTCACAAAATTTGAGAATTATTTTGTCTTTCCAGGCAGAAATGATAATGTACAGATATTTTACTTTGTGTAGCAAAATCATAATAAAATTATTGTTATCAAAACCTCTGGTAATGAGTTTTAAACCTCATTTTAGTAGAATATTCAGGCTCATTCTATGCCATCCTACTTATTGTAAAACATGCAGCAGAAATATAAATACTCTTGCTATCGTCTACAAACCAATACAGACTTAAAAAACCTTCCTCCTTTCTGTAATGTGTCATGGTCTTATTTCACCTTATCTCAACCTATATCTCCTTGACAAGACTAGAATGTGCGCCATTATTTTACGTCTCTCTTGTATTTTCCGTTAAAAAAGATTACTTCCGATTCCTCGCATTGAATTTTGCGCCCCTAATAATTCAGATACGTGCTGCACTCTGCAAACCGACGCAAACCGGATTTCGCTCAAGAATTCTGCATTATCTACGCGAAGAAGGAACTCCAGCAATTTTGGTTACGCCCACTAAATTTGCGGCCGAAGTATGTTTCAATCTGTGAATTTTTTTTTCAAATCGTCTTTTAAATTTTTGAATTGCCAGACAGCAGATAATCAGAAAAATACACGATCATACAATTTAGTGTAAAGCCATGTTATCCGGCCTTCTTTCTGTCAGACGATTAACGTAGCAAATCGGTTTAATTCTTATCGTGCCGGCATTGCAAGGTTCGTGTGATGCCGTGATGTTTTCCTCACATTATTCGTGATAATTATTTCCGCTGGTTGAGAGTTTTCAAGACCATCCGATCGATGAAATTCCATTACAAAGCCATTAAAGTACGCAAGGGTTAATACCAACAGTCAATCAATCTATCTATCTGTCAATCATTCAATATATCGCCACAAAAGCATTGAAGTATAATTTGATATCATCAATCTATTTATTAATCATTAATTCGCCCCTTCGTATATTGAAGCAAGCAGTTTATAAATATTTTGTGTGTCGTTCTCTTTTCTTTCAAATTTAGACTTTGCGATTTTCCAAAGTTGTCACAAACAAGAAGTTCATGACATTGCCCGCAAAAGCAGTATTTAAAATCGCTATTTTTGGTCCCGCTTACGTTTCATGTTGTACGCTAAAACCAATATTTCATTCTAAACTCGATATTCTGTTGCTCTTTGGGGCGGTAAAGTTTCGAAACTAAGGTGTGCCCAAAAACGAAAACAATGCTAACAACATCAAATGTATACGATATTTAACGGTGTCTTTCTACATTATCTTTACATCGCGTTTGCCTAAGGATGTTACTAAAAGTTTGGTTTAAATATTTACAAATATATAGTTTCTGGGAAGTTAATGTAAACTTACTGGTGCATGTATTTGATGTATGAGGCTGAGTGTTTTTTCGAAGCTCTTTCTGAGAAGCTCGATGTTGTCTTGGAAAACAATGAAGGTCGTGATATCCTTTTTGTTGGAAATATTTGTCAGTTAACTATAGAAATTCCGTTCAACGCACGAAAGGCGAAATGTCACGTCATGTATTATGTATTCAAGTAAAATTCTTGAGAAAAAACGAAACAGATTCAATCTGTTTAACTGGTGCAGTTTCCTGAAGAAATGTTTACTTAAATTGCTGCAAACATAAAGGTGTATTCCCACACACATAGCCAGCCTCCGTAGGCTGTGAACCGTTAGAAATATTTAGGAGGCTCCCGGCGAAAACTAAAAACAACTGATTATACTGAATTACTAACTGGTAATCGCCACACATACAAAGGGCATTGAGCACAATATAAATTGAGCTTTGTAGGTATATTGAGTCCTAAAAATTGGCAAAATTAAAACAATAACTTAAAAATTTACAAAGAAGAGATATCAGTAAGAACGCATGTTCTTTTGAGTTGATGAAAAAGTTAGAAATATTCACCAGTAGTTAAATGTTTCTCAATGCGCTTCACTTTATTAACGCAGAGTTTGGAAAATGCTATCATGTTTTTAAAGGATTGCCTAACAACATGCAAGGCAGTCTATTTTAAGAGAGAGTGTGAACAAGAATAGTTTTAGCCTAAAGTAGGTCAGATAATACGAATTTTCGGCCCGGGCAATAAAAATACACATTTGTGTAGAGAGGAATGTTCATCATATTTAATTAATGGAGTCTATTCGGCAACATTGTCAATTGATGTATATTCAGTTGTGCTTAATATTCAATAGATACGTCGTATTCACACGGACATAATTTGGCGCGATGGAAGAGAAGGGGGAAGATGAATTGTTGTATTTGGAAATGTCCGCTGCTTAGAGCCAACGATGAATGAGCCCCTGCTTAGAGGTCATGTATCTTTTTGCTCATCACGCTGGGGAAATTTAAATTTTAATAAAAGATTAAGCTGCCTCTCAGCCGCCATGGTGTGATGAAGTGAAATTCTAAATAATTTGATGATTCTTACAGTTTTGCAATTATTTTCACCTTGAGAATCTAATGACCTTGACTGTGGAAGTGCTTACCATAAATTCTGGTGGGCATATGAGAGGTAGCACAAGTGGTAATTGAGTTTTTGAGACGACTTCCTCTATAAACATAGAAGTCGAGCCTAGCAACGTGATTTGTTTTGTGTACTGCAGAAGTGCACGTGAAGTGGAGATTAGGTTTTGCTTTTGTGTTAAGGATATCTTACGCTATAAATCATTTCAGTTCTGATCAGTCTTGTATCCAGTTTATAGGCTTAGCTAAGGTTTAAACTGCCGTTGTACTTCGAAGAAATGATCTAGTAAGGAATTTAAATGGGCAAGAAAGTCTTTCCGTTGGTCACACCGACCCTTATGATTTTCCTGGTTAACTGAGTAATTACTTTAGGATTAACGCATAACCTCATTCAGAGTGTGGTTTTGCGCTGCCTTACCCCTCTTCCGGCACTGGTTTGCGCATCTTTACAATTGAACGTTTGAGTCACAAAGAACTACTTGTATTGGATGAAAAAGAATTTTGACAACTTAAGAAGAAGTAATTTTTGGAATTTTTTAATGCTTTAGAACTCGTGGCTTCTCATTTCACACGGTCAAAATCTCTCCTATTTCATTAGGAAACATTGTGTTGTGCAACCAACGGCTTGATCGTCGTATAAACGACAGTTTTTCCCAGGCCAGAGTAATTTGTTACGTAAGAGCTCTTCGAGAGATCGTATTTCAACCGATGCTTGCAAGAGAGAAAAATATTTTGTGTTAAGAAATGTGGATTCCAAAGTAGATGTAACCTTCTTGACGAAGGGAATAACTCAGAAACTGCAAGGTCGCCACACTTCAATACAACCAAGTCTTACTTCCTAGCTCCTTTAATGTATGTAGAACAGTTCTATTGACTGGAACCAAACTGGAGTTTTCTTTTTCTTCATAGAAGGGTAGGGGAGAGGGAGGGAGGAGAGGGACGGGAGAGGGGAGGAGTGGCTTGGCAAATAATTTGAGGCGGGGACAAAAGTGCCAGTGATCTTGGGTGTAAATTTTCCGTGTTCTTGGAGGAAATTTTTTTATATTTGATTTCAACTTCCTCGAATGTTGAACATGAAGCTATTGTGTTTTGAAACAAAAATAGCAAATCTATTCACCAAGCGTACTTGGAACAGCCCCTGGCGCGCGCGCCAATATCTAGTTTAAAATTAAATATTTTCTTACTTGGCCTTAAACCACAAACAAGCTCTTGTGAATGTTTCCACACGCAAAGGTCTCCATCTGGTGTAATCTTTTCCCAGATAAGGAAAGAGACCTTCAAAGTACGTGCCCGAATTACACAATTATGCAAATAATTTATAACTCCTGGGGGCCTTAAGCGTAAGCGACTTGAACATAACACAGTCCACTAGATAGGTTATGGTTATCAGTTTAAGTACCTCTTATTTAGCGCTCTTCTTTCAAGGGCCAAGAAGATATTGAGTAGCGGGTGGGAGTGAAGATTGCCGCAACAGGAATCATTTTCTATCATCTTCCTTAGCAATGTGGCTTCGTGCCCATCATAAAATTGTTTCCTCTGGAACACCAGCCATCCATGAAAGTTTGTTATGAAATATTCACCGTGAGCTGTCTGTCTCGTGCCAGACAGAAATTCGAACTTTGTTTAGACTTCTTGCTAACTTCATGGTCTGATTTCCCAAGGCACTATCACAAGGCTTCACCAATCACTTCTAAAGCAATCCGAAATTTTCTTGCGCTGTTGATATAAGATCATGGGTTTGAGTTTAGTCACGCACACGTCTCCAGACCTTGGCTATAACCAAAATGCAAATATCACTTTAATATACTAAACCAAGTGAACAGGCGATCAATTTGTGTGATTTATTGTCGCTTATCTGAAGACAAATTATATCTTGCGGATACGAAAGACTTGCGCACGCAAGCCAAATTAATTAACAACACAATGTAAACTTCTTTATCAAAGTTTCTAGATTTCCTCTTGGATGGCGTTGGAGACAGTGACCGTGATAAATGCCAATTTCCTCAGGAAAGAAGGCCTCATTGTTCGTTCATAGCGTTCTCAGAACTCGTTTAAAAAGTTACCTTTATATTCAAATTTACTGCACCTCTCTTAATTCTTAACGTGATTGTTTTTAGGTAGGTGGAGCATGGAAAAAATAGCTCGATAATTTATTGGGAGTATTTTGAAAAATCTGTGTTCTTAAACTTGTGAAGATTCTCACAGTGCAAGCCTCGTCCGATGGCAATGAATCATTCATTTGTTGTGCACTTGAGACAGCAGACAGTAAAACAGTGTTGAAAAAGCAAGGTGTTATGACTGTCTACAGACCAGCTTCATTCTTATCTCGCATTTTTGTTCGCGTGCCTGTTTGAGCGTGCAGATGCCGGACTTGATAAGAAAGACCACCCTTTACCGATCATCTAACATTTCACACACAAATTACTCCAGAGTAATGAGTCATGATATTACCAGAAGTATGTAATAATATTACAAAAATGACAACGTGTTGTTAGCATTCATACACGATCATACAGGGCTATCTGTACGCACCTTGTTATCAGTGATAACGGCTTTTTCCACCATGGGCCGTTGGTTTATCGAAACAAAATGACCTCTCTTTCCCAGATCAGCTGGAAAATTAGCGTGACATATTTAACATAGCGGTTTTCAAGATGTTAAAATCTTGTCTGCAATATTACTAATCCGCTCCTCTTTCAGCGATCGATTTTATATGCCGAAGAACCGAGGGGGGCGGGAAATTTTTAGCGTCTGTACCGACTCCTTAAATGTGTACTTTCACGATCTTGTTAGCACTTCCGGTCCGCCATGCCCTTCATGCGTCGCAATGGTGTCTTTCCGCTTATGGGCAGTTATACTCCCCTAAAAATAATGTTTGCAATTGTTTTGTTTAAACGACCGGAAATTGGAAGGGAAATTTTGTATTGGTACCCTGGGTGCGTCTCATGTAAAATGCTTATCGCTCATTGGCAAGGCTGAAGTCCCACTGCGATTCGCACTCGATTGAAGTAACTTCATTTACATTCATTTCAATTATATAATTTGCGGTTTCGGAGTGTGAACACGTGACTGGGGCTGACGATAAATTAGTCCGATGATTTAATCGCGCCCGACTTATAACAAGCGGATTCGAGCTTTAATCGTTCAGTGTGTATAACGATACCCATAGTGAGTTAGTTACAGTGCAAAGTTTCGGTACGCTCGATATTTAAAGCTGACAACCCATAGAGATTCAGAGAAAACATGGCCCGTGTTCTGACGCACTTTTTACCGATTGTGTTTGTTTTGACAATTTCGCTGGTTACAACTGTCTTTCCCAAAAGGCAGTGTCCAAAAGCCTGTAGAACATACATTGTGAGTGAAGTAGATGCAAAAGTCAGTAAAGCTGTCAGGGTAAGTATTAATACTTCTTTTTTACTTCAGTTTAGTCCTTGACGGCGTTAATTTTATAACATTTATGACTTTCTTTTAATTAGAGCGGGTTTCTTAGCCTTTGTTTCACATAGAATGGTGAATTAAAGTTTTGACGTGAAAGCGAAAGGCAGCTATTTTTTATCGTGCAGAATCACAAGATGGTTTAAGCTCTTAAAGAACTTG
The DNA here is from genome assembly GCF_964200805.1 of Pocillopora damicornis. Taxonomy (NCBI): domain Eukaryota; kingdom Metazoa; phylum Cnidaria; class Anthozoa; order Scleractinia; family Pocilloporidae; genus Pocillopora; species Pocillopora damicornis. The sequence goes on along the minus strand of NC_142679.1, from coordinate 18,702,889 downwards.
GGCTGAATACAAAATAGCTGAAACAAGTGCTGTATTGTGAATTTTCGTTGCGCCCGAGACACCATCTAGTAAGTGCTAGGGACAACGGTACTTCGACGTTTAATTGATAAACAGCATTTTGAAAAGATTTCTGCTCTGTTGCGTTGATCCGCTTGTTAACATTTCGTAGATCAAACTTTGCCGTTTATGGAAGTAGACTTCTTTTCTTTCGTGCAAAGTACTTGGCACGTGAAATTTATGTCCACTCGACTGCTAACGTATGGGCTGTCTATTGACAAAGGATGTTTTTGTCGAGAGAATGTTGAATGGCTTTGCTCCAACGGAATGCAATGGCATGCAAATTACAGGTTATGAACATCACAAATTAAACATTGTCAAGCCAGCCATTGTTGTCCCAGAGACTGCTAAGACATGTCAAAGTGCTAAACCAATGAAGAATGTGCAAAATGAGATAACATCGAAAACAAGGCCGGGATAATTGCGCAACAGTGGCTGAGTGGCCTTTGAGATGTGGAAGCTATTCAAAATGGTGGAAAGTTGTCATTTTCGTTGAATTACGAAAACAGTCCACTTGTCATTGCAGCGCTTGGAACTCTTCCCGCAAAGAAATCGCGGTTTTTCTAGAAATGTGAGTCATGTTTAATTGAAAACATGGCCACGACCGGAAAAAGGACGATTGCAGAGAATGAAACGCCGTGAAAATTGAGTGATTTTTTTGACCCCGCGCATGAATAAACGACCAATGTTGTGTTTTTGGCCCTCCCCTGTGAGGAAACATTCTTAGCTGTTAAAAGCATTTGTGTTATCTTTTAATCTCGCGCTCTTTTTTAACGAAAAGTTTTTAAAATATACCCCCTCTGAGTTTAAATGTGGCCTGCTTAGTGTACCTCGAGACCAACTCGTGACGTTATCACGAATCAAAACAAGGAAATCGAAACAAAAGACCATTTGTTTCGTGGTTTAAAAAAAAAAAGATCTGTCAAGATTTTCCACGCTTAGCCATTGCCTAAGACAGTTCTAAGTGTAGGTTAAAGCGAGATAAAGATGCACTGATGCAATACACTTTGTTTATTTCTTAACTTTAGCAAGGCAATACTCAATCTCTCGGTTTCTTTGACTACAAAGTCAATCTGCTTTCCATATTTATAACTTATTATACTGCATCTTAAAATAGCACACGAAATAGAATGTGATTGCCCGCAATATATATTTTGCTCTAACTTTCTCTTTTTTCTAACGTTGTGTTAATCATCACACTTTATAAATACGTTACTGAAATATTGTGTTCGTTGTCCTTTTTTGGGAAAATTGTTGAGGTGTGGCTTTCGTGTCACTTGCCAAAAGTGGATGAAAAAAAATTCCTTTTTTTATGCAAATGATTTACATGGTTTTTGCTGGTCATTCACCATGACAAATACAAGCTTTTAGTGGCAAGGTCACAAAGCAGAAGTCTTGTGGTATTAAATGGGAATGTAAAGTATTTTTCTGGAATCAAACGTGCCGGTCACGTGAATTTTTTGTGCGCAAAGCATTCCTCAAATCTTATCTGTCTGTTTCCCTTTCAGAATGTTGAAAAAGGAAAACGTGGTCCAAGAGGAAGACAGGTTAGCAAAATCTATTTTCTTCTAGGTCTTTCACGGTGGTTTCCGTTCCGTTGCATACACAGTAATTGGCAATTAATCATTCATTCGTTCATTTTGATTCGCTTGCTTGCTTAGTAACTAACCCGGGCCTTATAATCAAGGTGAAGGTTAACTCACATACACTGATTTAATTTAATAGTGACAAGCTTACTTGACATGTTGGAAATCGAGAGAAAATACGAAGGGTGTTGTTTAAAGCAGTTCTGACATTCCAAAACAACAACAATATCAATAAAAGCCACAACCACACAATAAATGGAGAAAAACTTAAAAAGCAACGGTCAACCAAAACATTTTTATGAAAAGGAAAAAAATCGTTATCGTGACGGTTTAAGGTCTGGAGAATAAAAGAAATAACACCAATTAAATAACCTCTTGACTGTTAAACAAATTCTCCTTGTCCGCACTTAGGAGATGTGCAGAGAACAGTTAAGAGAATATGCATACTGATGTTAGGGTGTAAAGGGTTGATCATACTTCCTCCTCATATTCTTCTACTGTTTGCTTTCATCATCAGGGAGTTCAAGGACCTATCGGGCCTCAGGTACTACTTCGTGTTACTGAAACTAATCTGTAACTTTTTCTGCACTTGCTAATTTCTGCTTATTCAGTGCTTATTTACTTTTGGCTTCACATCTGCTTCCGCAACTCTAGAATATCAAATCACTGTATAAATTGTTCCAAGGTGATATTTTTCAATGCACTTCAGCGTAAAATAAAACTCATTCAAGTCAGTTCGAGCGTGTGAGGTTTTACTCTGTGTAAAAGTAGGTATGACATATTACACGCGCTCGTTCACGGTCAACATTATTTTCTTTTTCTTTTCTACAGGGTTCACCAGGCCCTCGTGGAGAGAGAGGTCCCATGGGTCCTCAAGGACCGAGGGTAAGTTGGGCACTATTTAAAAAATAGTTGATTTCTTCGTTTCTTCCCCAGTTTTTGCAATCAATGCTGCGACTGTTTTTGTAATGTTGTCCCCGATCTTTACTTAGTGAAGCGTGTGTTGTTTGAAAACATTAGTTTCTTTTGTTTCAGGGAGAGCAGGGTCCACAAATTTCCCTTCCAATATGTGAACCCGGAGAGTACGTCACATCCGACGGGAAGCAGTTAAAATGCGTTAAATTTGGTACGTCATAAAATGTTTGCTCTATTCTGGTATCTTTTTAATCATAGTGACTTTGCTGTTCATTCAGATCGTTTCAGCTCGTAATATTCCTGATTAGTTACTTTGATTACGATAGTCTTGAAATAGATCTTTTATGTATAGCACACCCATTAGCACGCCCCTGTACCGCCCCCTTTGTGTGACGTCATAACGTTCAATGAGTAACGTACGATAATTAATAACGCGTGCGTGTAAAAGATTCACTGACACATTACGATGATTATTTTTCTACGTAGTTCGCCGATTTTTGAATATAGCCTCTTTTTTAAACTCTTTTGTGTTTTTGGAGTTAATCCCTTTGCATCTTTTGTCTTTTTACGTTCCGTGACGAAGTAGAAATCCAGTTTACATCAAGCCTGTTTGAACGTTCCATTTTGTTTTTGTTTTTTTCCAGGTGAAGAAGTTTGTAGAGCTGTATCGAAATGCGACGGTACTTCAGGTACTTGTCAACGCTGTTTGTCATTACTCTGAGTATTGTTGCTATCATACCAAGAACTGAAGCGCAATATTCAAGGGTTTTGTTTGTTTTGTGTGGTCAGTAAAGCAATCTCTAGTTCAATCAGGATTCATGCTGATAATTGGTGATGAGGCAAGTTTCTAATTGTTTTTTCCTTTCTATTTATCCAGGTTACCAACCAACAACGCCCACTCTTTCCACAAGTAAGAAAAGTTACGCTTCGTAATCCCCAGAAATAGTGACAGGGGAATATTCTACAGATTTCGGCGAATTTGAATTAAGAGAAAAAGGCTTTCATACGACTTTCAAACGATGAAGTATTCTGACAATAAAATTTTATAATTGACAATTTAAGTAAAAATGTGAGGTGCTTTCACAAACCATGCAAGATATACGACACTATATTATCACTCGTAGAAGGTGTTGCCTATTTGTTTATTTGTTTTGAGGAAATAAATGCTTTCGTCGTAATTTGAGCCAAGAAAAAAAAACGTAAAAAGAGATACCCTTGCGGTCAAATTTTACAAAGAAAGGAATTTTCATGATTTCAATTAATGATTTCATTACTCGATAGAAATAGTTCAGTGGAACAAATTAACAACCGAGCCCACATTCTAGAAAAAGAAATTTGTGGTTAACTAACTTCAATTAGTACGCCTTCCAAAACCACACCGACTGAAAGGTTGTGATTGGCTCTTTAATAGTCGAGATAGTTCTAAGCTCTACGTACCATTGCTCTTTGTAATTTTGTGGATAATATGGTTTAAGGTATTAATTGTCTAAACTGTGTAATAGTTAAAAACTGGCCTAGATTGCGTTAGTAATTGATGGAATGTCTTTCTCTTTGCAGCACCAACTCCCACTCAGCCTCCGGTGAAAGGTAAGATGATGGGGAATTGGGGCGAGATATGGTCGTCTTTCAAGGTACAGCACAGCGGTCTTTTTACCCCATTACTAACCACGTGCCCTATCTTTTTTCAGAAAACGTAACCATGACCAAGTTTATGAAGAAATACATGATACAAACCCTGTACATGGACGCGTGGGACCTAGAAACGTTTTACATAGGCGATCAGCTTTTCCTTGGCGTGTCCCAGCTGGGAGGAAAAAGCTTTGTTATTTACAAGTGGGACAACGACCACAGGTGAGCATGTATATGCAAAACTTTTAACCTTTTAATTCCCAGAAGTGATCAACATAAAACTTCTCCTTACAATATCCATACATTCTTCAGCAAACAGGTAATGAGAATATTCAAACTTATCAGGTAGAAGCTGCTATCTTGATCTAGCACCAAGTTCCCATAACTAATTTACAAGGAAATTAGTAGCAGCTAGAGGGGAGAATTAACAATTAGATCTTGGGAGTTAAAGTCCCAATCAGGTTCTACTGAGTCAGGAGCCAATCACTCAGAGCTTCCGTCTTCCATACTTTTGCAAAGGTCTTTGTTTAAAATTCAGACTTGTTAAGATATTCTAGGAGATTCTACACCCTTTTTTCGCGAATGCTGTTGTTTCCAATGTCTGCATCAAAATCAGTTAGTCAGGAGAACCACTTTTTTACGGTGACATAATTTCGGTTGTATGATCATCATAACTGATAAAGGATGAACACTTCCAATTGCATTGGATCAATGCCTGTCTCTGAACAACTGTGCTTCTACCCGTCCCCTGACCTAACATTAATCCTAATTTGTTATCAGTTGACTGTTGTAGGGTTAGGGGAGGGGTAGGTGCGTAGTTGCTCAGATACTGACATTGATCCATTGTAACAATCGTAACTGATTTTTTTATCCAAACTCGACCAGCGAGAAAGTCTTATCTTATCACAACACAAGTTATTAAATCCTTGTTCCAGAGATAAAGTATGGAAAATTTGACGCTCTGAGGCATGCAATCCTAACGTTTTGGTGTTTACACAAAAATTCACGAGCCAAAACGTCGGTCAACATCTGAGCTCCAACTGTTATCAATCATGACTACAAAGGCAACGAGAGATGTCCACTACGCCATATACAATACTCGTTGTATTAACGAAGCTGCCACCCAATCAAGTGACAGCCAGTTGCTTACGTCATCATGATTGATAGCAGCTCAAGAGCCCGTTCTCTGGTGGAATTTATAATACCTAAAGTAGAGTAACTTTCGATAAAAATTTAAAATCTTTAAAGTCTTAGTTATTTTGTTCTTTTGCAAAAGCAACATCGACGTTCATCGTTCTTTTGTGTATTTCCTTTTTATTTTATTATTTTTGGTCTTACTTGACTTGTGTTCAATAATTATTTGTTGTGAACTCAGTTAGTGTCTTTTCATATTCAGTGACAAATCGTTGGAACAAGATTCCAGTTACAGCCCGTGAGTGCATATTTCACATAATAATCCACATAATATTAATATTAATTTCATAATTTCCACACACTGTAATAATAACCACTCACTCTCACATAGGTATCACTGTTTAGTTTCCCCGGTCTGAGAGCATTAATGTTCAACTTGGTTAACAGTATAATCTTCCGTCACCTTGATGGTTAGTTTTGGGCATTGTGTTCTTATTGTTTTTTCTCTTGTTTTTTTTTTTTTATCATTTTTTTTTTCCATTTAGTTTCTTTCAATAAACCATTGGCACACTTTTGACCTCAAAGGAGTGACAAACATGTACAATTTTGGACAAAACATTATGAAAAGAAACATTTAGAGAAAAACGCGCCATTTTGACACCAGTAAAATGCGAGGGTGGGGATGGAGGAAGGAGGAGGGAGTAAGGGAGATGTTCAAATCACTTTGCCCAAACATCGTGAACGTAAACGTGAAGACAATACAACCTTTTTATTTGCAAGAGACTCAAAGATGAGAGCAAAACATGTGGTTACGTCTTCCAGTTGAGTAGAGTTTTGAGTTTGGGTTTTTAAGTGTAAAACTTAAAAGTCATAACTTTTTTTGTTTCAACTCATTAAGCAGATAATGAATAAGTTGATAAATAGCTTGATGACTTAACTGAAACGAACTAATGACCGAATAAATAAACTGATATTGAAGTACATGTTTGTAGTAGCATGAATAAATAATAGCAAGCATGCCGTAGATGAAAAATAACGTAACCTCACAACTAACTCTTAACTCGATATCCACTAAATCCACGTCAAACCACTTAAAATACTATGGTCAGTTTTGATGTTTAAAAGCTTAACTGCTGCTTAAATCAGCGCCTAACAGTCGAATTTCGTGTTCTGTTACTCATCTCTATCGACTCAAACTCGAAACTCACGCTTCAGATCTTGGACGTGTCACTAATGGGAAACGTGTTTTGATCATTTAGGGGTCGCTTACCCAAAATACATCGGCACTGCACATACATCGACACACCTAAGCCTTCCAGGTGCGGGCAGGCCAAGTACTAGTCACGAGAAAGACGATGTATTGCATTAAGAAAAGACAGGACATCGAAACAAAAATAAATTAGTTGTCCAATTCATGGCTCTAAAAAATCCAGTTTATATTTTGATATTAGAAAAGCACTCCAACAGACTGAGTTATCACATCAAAGGGGAGATGTTCATTATTCTTGCTCCTCAGTGATTTCCAAGCGATGTTCTTTCTTTTTGTTATGTCTTTAATCCGTCTTTCAAGTACATGGTTTCCATATACACCCTTTGAACAGTCATTTGAAACAAATTTATCCCGATCACCGCACGTATATTTGGGCTGCCTGTGCCTGCGTTCCAGGCGTTTCGTTACCAGACAGGTCCGTCATGGATAAGTCTAGATTTGTCCTCTAAGCACGTACGGAATGGATACTCACGTTACAATATAGGATATGGATAATTCTCGTGAACAAAATATGTATTTCTCACCCTTTTCGACGGCAAATTGGCTGATACTTTTTCCCCTTGTCTCTCTTTTTAAGGTTCCGCAATTTCCAAATCCTCAAAGTTCCCTTCAGTCGGAAATGGAAGCATTTCGTCATCGGAGAAGACGTCTATTTTGCGGTGGCTAGCAATTCTCGTTCACTCGACTCTCCGATCTTCAAATGGAATGGAGATATGTTTGTTCCGTTCCAGAATTTACCCACAACAAAAGCCTTTGACGTGGAACCATTTAAGATCGGCCAAGACACCTTCTTAGCCGTGGCCAATTATTATGGGCGTAGTTCACAAATTTTCAAATGGGACGGTGAGAGGTTCGTCAAGTTCCAGGATATCGCTGCTGTAGGAGCGGATGTAGAGCATTTTGAAATGGATGGTACCACGTATTTGGCTGTCACAGGTATATCACAGGAGGATTTTTTTTTAACACATCTGGACGTCAATGCAGGGTGGCGTGGGGGGGGGGGGAGGGAGGGGTTGGGGAGAAATTTGATATACTCAACTTATTTTTCTGATGTATTTACAACCATAGGTATTGTAAAAATTACTCAGCATGTCAACTTGACGAAGTCTGCACAGTGTTTTTAGGAAAATTGTTATGTTGACGTAATCTTTCTCTGGTTTGATAAAAAATATACCGTACATACGGTAAAAGATATTTTTTCATACACCAAATAATAGTCGCTTGAAAAACTCGTTTTTAGGCATTTTGTTGCAGGGCTGATTTTCTTTTTCATTTCGGCGATGAAAGAAACTGGAAACTGGGAGGGAAATCGTCTCTTTTTTCTTAAACTAACCTAAAAAGCACAGATAAAGAGGATATAAGAAACTTGATCTTTGCATTAAACATTTGTCGTTATTCTCTTTCCCAGGGCCCTTCGCACGCGGCGCCTACGCGTTGATCTACAAATGGTCTGGCTCCACCTTCGAAGAATTTTACCGGCTTCCCACAGGAGAGCGTGCATATGGAGTCAAGGCTCTGTCTGTTGATGGCAACCATTTCTTAGCTGTGGCCCGTTGGCAAGCGCAGACCTCCCTTATTTTCCGATGGAATCAAACACATTTTGACCTCTTCCAAGAAGTTCCATCAAGAAGGGTAAGATATAATGTGACACACATCGAATTTCGCCAAGTGATTTTGGTGCATTATTGATTAATCAGCCATATAAAGTGAAATATTACTTTCAGAATACCGCCTTTCAGTTGAGACGATCATTTGAGCACCCAATGAAAAAAATGCCTCCCTTCCTTGTACCTGTCACTTACATCAAGAGACACCTGAGCCCTAGGGAAGAATTGTCGTAGAAACGAAGGTGCCCGCCAAGACAGTTATAGACTTGAAAGAAAGCAGAAAATTCTATCGAAAGTTAATGAAGAGGAAGTTGGGAGAGAAATGATCAAATAGCTCCTGAGCGCTACAAGAAATCAATGAATTTGTTTCATCAAATGTCAAAAATTTGAAAGGAAATTTTTTTTATCGGCGGAACATTTAAATTAACTTATTAGTCACAATATATTGAGTTGGGGAACTTATCTCTTCAGCCCTTTTCTATTGTAAATAACCAGTGCTTGTTGAAGGATACGCGTCCAGAAACCCATGCATAGAAATACACGCCTAATACATTCCTTTTGATCATGTGGTTTTTTTCTTCACAGGCACGTGACTGGATCTCAATCACGTCCCCATTCATGTCACGTGAGAAGACTTACCTAGCGATTGTTAGCAGCGACCAAGATCCGAGTATCTATGCATGGGACAGGTACTATACGAAAAAATTTGTCAAGGTACAAGACATTCCATCGGAGAGAACGCGGGATATGGTGTTTTTCAACATGGGTGAGAGTGTGTACTTATCCGTGGCTTCTCACAGAAGCACTGACATCTACCAAGGATCATAGAACTGCCTATCAGTTCTTCCACTGAGAATAAGACTGCCAAGTCATCCCAAATGTCTCCACCTTTAAAACCGCGCGGTGTTCTCGCGCGGAAGGGATCGCTTGAATGACGCATAGTGAAACATTCGGCTTGAGTTCAAATTCGTAATTTTCAACTGCTAGCGTTTTTCGTGACTTTTTACATGATTTTTCACCTCATTAATGGAAACTGATAGTCAACAATGAGAACTTCATCAAAATCGAAAGCGTTGATGTTCTTTTTAAGGATCGAACAAGTTGAAGTAAGATTTCGTAATATTTATAGCAACACATATTAGACAAATTTGTATATAATCGAACTTCATCGAGGACAGTTACGATTTTTTGTACCCATTGCGTACCTATGGTTTTTTGTCATGCAACTTATGACGAGTTTGACGGCGTTTCCAATCATTTTAGTACAATGTTAACGCCAGAATAAAGTCGAAACAGAGTTAATTAAATCAAGTAGTCGACAGAGGGATTTATGCCGACATGGGTCACTATAGTTTAATAGAATAGTAATATATTATCAATAGACCTGCATTTGCAGGCAGGGGAATGGTAGGAGAGGCAGACAACAAGCGAAGCAAGGGGTAACTTACTAAGTTATTCAGATTTTGCCCTTGCACAATAGAGCATTTGGTTCGTCTAACGGTTTGAAGAAAAGTTTAAGGCAAAACCGGAGCGAATAGATTTATTCGGTATAGCGGTGGTGGTAGTGGAGGGAGATAGGCACCTACGAAAGTTTGGGTAGGGCGTAGCAATGTGCCGTAGAGGTCCTGAGCCCTCCATCCCCCACCCCCACCCGATCTTGAAGACTCAGACCCATGGGTTTAAAGAGAGCTATCTGCGTCAAAAAAAAACCCCACATAGAGCACGCTCTCTCCTCCTGTAAATAGGTAATCATTGTTTTAAATTTCTAAATTAAAATGTTTAGAAACTACAATAAAGACATTGAAAACCATTCGCTTCTTGATTTGTGTATCCTCTAATGTCCTAATACTCCTGGGTTTGGCACTGTTTAGTTCTACCGTTTTTGTGCCCAAACTGAGTGTTCTTTTAATGGTATTTATTGGGCCGGAAAGTAGTCGCTCAAAAATATCACGAGCTCAAAAAATATCACGAGCTAGAACTCAGGGAAGAAATTCTAAATACTTTCCAGTCAATGTATGTGGTAACGAAATATGGTGCTTCTGTCCATGAAAGACCATGCAACCCTCTAGGTGCGTCTCTCAATGATGTTCATTGTATATCTTTCTGTGCTATTTTTAATCGAGGGTTACAAGATATTTAATTTATTACCAAACCTTAGAATTAGTTGCATCATCCTGCTTTTTAGGATATTCCTCAGTGAAAGTCACCCTCATACAACGTTTGAGCGTAGCGTGACATACAAAGCAGGGCTGTTAGGAGACAACTTATACCTACTGTTGCCGGCAAAAGAACTCGGGACGCTAAATTGTTCCAGGAAGAATTCCTGTTACTTTAAAAATCCCCAGTCCATGTAGAAGCGCCGCCATCCCTCGAACAACCTTAAATTGAAGTGGCAGAGTCAGAAACAGAACCCAATATTGTATTGGTATTGGAAAGGGGGAGGCGAACTCCTTTACAGACAGGTTGAAAAAAAGGCGCCCGAAGATTTAATTTCTTACTAAATGTAGGACCTAAACATTAACTCGATTTATCCATTCCCTCTGGCTTCTTTGTAGTTTGAATACAAAAGGGGAATCCACATCACTTTTCACATCATGTCATCCTACTAGTTAGATGGATGTGTTTCCCATTTCCTCAACTTTCTCTTCTCTTCTTGTTAGGTTTACTAAAACACCTACTATCTTTTATCTCTCACTTCTACAGAAATAGTTATCGTTGAATTAAAACGGTATGCTTTTAAAATTCTGAAAGCAAATATATCTAAGAAACGTCAAGTGTCAAAACCTCATCAAAATTCTAACAACTTCTTTATGCAAATTACCACCGACCTCGCCCTCAAGAATCTATTTTGCGAGGCTAAATTTGCACGTGTAAATCTTTTGCCTCATTTACATTTTAAGGTTCCTCGTGGTTTGAAACGTTTCATCTCTCAAGCAAAGATAGCTCGACAAAGTCTTCGACCTAACCGAGTGTAGCGACTAGGATTGATCCGAAGCATCGAGGGGTTGCTTTCACTTAAACACCTGGACAGGACTGGCAGTTAGCATGGCGTTCCTACAACGGAAAAAACGGTAAGAGCCAGAGTAATTTCACTTGTAAGTCGTGTATAAACAAACGTGTTTGCAAAGTTTGTATTAAGAATTCTACCCAAAAAAACAGTGGAACTGAGTTTATCGAGCTATTTGTCAACAAGCAGTACTGTAATAAGATCTCCGTAAGTAGATTTAATGTATAATTTCATGATTAGAGGAAAAGTTATTGATAAATTGTACCAGTCCGCTGAAGCCAAGTGGACAGGCTTGGTGACAAAGTTAATTATATGCTTGATGATAGATTTAAACCCAGTCAAAAACTTATCGGAGAATTAAGTCCAATTTTTTCGACCAGGCCTAAGAACAGATTGAAAATAGATATGTTTGTGTCACGATAAAAATTACCTGATTTCCAACCCACCCACCCCCCCCCCTCCCGCATCGCTCTTTAACATTCTTAAGATTCCCCGCATGGGCAGTTAATTGGCGGTCAATTTTCTCCGATCCTACTCTGTTGGCGACCACTCATTCCCAAAATCATCTACCCCAGGCGATGAATAATGACTGGCCCCGAAAGCGCGGGAAAACGCGGGTGGTTTTAGTTTTGCATCTGATTGATTGAGAGTGGCGCGAGTTTCTGGACCAATCACAGAGCAAAGGAAAGCAAAACAAATGCAATCTCGGATCACCTTCGATACTCATTTGATAATTGCGCTAACAGCTAGGTTTTACTGATTAAAAAAATTAAAATACTAGGCTACTAGGCTTAAAATGTTTTCTTTTCTATAATGGACACTGCTTTGAACTCTCCCCAACAAGTTCTCGAAAAATCTTAACTTGTTAGAAACAAAATGTAATCGTACTAAAATAATTGATGAAATAGCATCTTGATAACTAAGAGGTATATTCATGAACTTACGTTGCACTCTGTAAAAAGTATAAAAGTTCTTAAATTTTTGATCGCTTTTGAGGGACAAACAGGAATGTCCGGGAAACTATAAATAAAAAATTTTGAATTAGAAACGAGAAAGGAGAACGGACTGCCCGGTTTATGTTCCAGAGTTTTTAAAATTGTAGGAAGCACTGTTTTTTAGTTCTTTAGTGCGCTTTTACAACAAATGCAAATTTATTTTATTTTATTTACAATTGACGCAACGGTGCAATACCAAGTTCTCTTTAACCGAGTAACAATTTAATATACAGTTATTATTAAGGGGCATTACTAATCAGATCTTAGAGGCTAAACTTGGGAGTTCTTTTCGATAGTATGTCGAAAAACTAAAAGCGTGGTAACACGACAGCTAATCAGAGCAAAGGAAATATTATTCAGAGCCATAGAGAGTTCAAGCTGAAAAAAAAGCAAACTGCTCGAGGAAAACGTTGGTGATCAAAACGTAGTTGGTTCGAGGTTCACATCTGATTGGTTGAGAGGACGGCACGTGTTTCGTGGATCAGTTACAGAGCGAAGAAAAGCATAATCAACGCAATTCTGAATTACTTTCGACACTTATTTTAAAAGTGTTCGAATATTTTTAGTAGCACAATAAATTCCATCATCTGACACCTGTGTTTTCTCGGTACAGTCAAATGAGAAGCTTGGACATGATGCAAGATAATCAAGGAAGGAATAAAAAAACTCAACTTTGCTGAGAAGAGAAAGTGGATTTCAAGGACAACTTTTCTTCAAACAGTAAGTTGCTTATTTTACGAATAGATGGTCATTTCTTGGTACAGCTTCCTCAGTGCATTTTAAAGTCGGATTAGCTGAGCAAAACTGTAAGGGAATTTTTTTTCACCTTATTTGCTCATTTGCACAAGTTCAGTTTCCTATCAAGCAAGAAAAATGTTTGTACTGAAAGATCTAAATATAGGGCATATTTACCCTACCCTAATTTTCAGCCGGGTACGTCTAAAATTCTCTCAGCCACATCAAAATTATCAAAAAAAAATTTTTACAAGGAATGTATAGACTCATTAGTGAATAATTCAGTCAAGTCCACTCGCAAGAAGCTCAAATCTTACAAAAATTTAAAACTCTGAGACCCTCTGTCAATCTTAAAGTAATTCTCCATTAAATCGACTTAAACGTGAACAATTAGGGCAGCAAAGATTCTCCAATTACAGTTTGTAGTCTGCTAGTATACTGAATGACCAGAATGAATTTCTTGTAATACGGTTGGAGCTGCAATTGGAAAACGATATGCCCTGCAATGAGTAAGTCAGTAGAGTTTACAAAAAGACAGCAGCAACGACAGGAGAACAGAAGAAATTCAAAATTCCAGGTTTTAACAAATGAAAAAGCTTAAGTCTAACAAGTCCTTGTAGTAATTAGAAATTATATCTCTTTCCCTCCACGAAGTCTTAAATGTTCCAATTGTTCTAAAGGACACTCCATCGAACTTTGCTTATAAAATGCTCAAAAAGTCTCCGCTTGTAAGAAATAAAAAGATGACATTGTTCCAAAGAAATCATGCTGAAATGTTTGATGAAATATTATTATGGTAATTAAAAGGAATGTTTATGCACACGCATCGCTCCCCGTGAAATAAATATTATTTAGTATGAAATTGGTTTCCAGAGAAAAATTTAGAAGACACTAATTCACAATTTTTTAAACGAGAAATGAGGAAATATCAAACTGTTTCATTTTCCAGCGTATTTAAAATTTTATGAACCACACATTTTATCATCAGTTCTGGTACAATTTTGTTCTCAAATCTATTATTCAGTTTGTAATCACATCTATATATTTGATTCATACCGTCGATGCTTAAAGAAAAGAGCAATTGTATTTCACCTGTTTATTATTTCAGCTCGTTGACAAGCAAGGAAGAAAGACATACGCTGAAGCAAGCGACAAGAATACAAAGTTAACTTCATTCTTCTTCAGGGAAGATAACTCGAAAATAATTGTAGTGAAAATTTTCACCATTAGTTTTCAAAACTTATCCGCAAATAGTTTCGTTGCTGAAGGTAATTCAACAGTGGTCGAAGAAAACAAATTGACGATGTACATATGAGCTGTCTTCCTAGGACTTTTAATTTTTGGAATATAACTGTATGATATAAACGTAGACATTTTGTAAAGTTACCCTTTTTTGAAACGAGAAACTGTTAAACTGAGAATCGCTGTAAGTTTTTCCTCAGTCTTCTCTGAAGCATTTGTTAAGTTTCCCGCCAAAACAACTGCGGGCGCTTGAAAAACTTGAACGCGCTGCAAGTATCATCTGTTCAAATTGCCACAATTTTCCCGCCAAAAAACTTACGGGCGCCTAAAATACGCATGCGCTGGTTTTTATTATTATTTTTTAAGTAATTTAATATCTCTACATTGTTGTTAAGTAAAAGTCAAGAAGCTCATCTGGTGTTCACTTATTTACCTTCTTAAACTATTGTCGTCAATAAATGATATTACAGGTGTTTGTCACTCAGTCTTTTATTCTCTTCAAGTAATCTTATTTGATAATTACAAATGTGTGTAGAAAAAGTCGTTCGATTATATACTAAGACTTTTGGCGGGAAAATTTGAAAACATTTGCGTAGCGTTTCCCCTGACAACATTTTTGACAAAAAAATTCAAAATGGCTTCCCATAAGAGTTTCCGCCAAAAGCTACATGTATATCACCCTGTGCAAAACGTTCTTCTCCAAAAACTGATTGACTGACTTTCGTCCTAATTTCTTGTTATCATTTTTGCCTTTTTGTTCGCGTTCTAATCAATGGTTTTCCAGAAATAATTCTCTCTCCGAAAAACTTTGCTCATCTAACTATTTTGCACAAGATGGTATATTACATTACTATTATAAGGACAAGCAACATAACAAGCTACAATATGTTTATATATATTGCAAATTGTGGCGTTAATCATTTACTTCAAATTTCAATTTTTTCCTTCTGACATACAAATACTCGAAGCTTGTCATGTTGCTTATAGCAAGACCCTTTTCAGCCTTCTCAGTTTTTGGACGATCTTTTAGCCTCTAACTTCCTAAATATTTGCGATAACATGGGCCAAAGTAGCTGTGTTTTTATTTTTAAGGCAAGAGTTTAGACAATCGGTTATCTTTCTTGGTTCCGTGCATCTTTCCGACTGTGACAAAATTTTTACGGAGTCAAGTTTTTTTCACCGTTGAGTTTAAATGTTCAGATTTCGTACTTCAAACTTTCTTCTTTCCCTGTGTTCCTTTAATTGTGGGCTGAAAAAGGCCTTTCAACTAAATAAATAGTGTAATAAAACCCGGTGGCTGCCTTAGGTATTATTCTAAGGAGAACATAGTTTGTCTTCTAAACTATATTGGAAAACAAGGATTATGCAACAAGTTATACAGACCACCTTTAATTAAGGCGAAATCATTGAACTATTTACTTTCCTTTTTTTTTTAAATTTATCACACGAGAAAAAAAAATACCATTGTATAAGAAACACTTTCTCGCTTTATGGTCACCAATAAATTTCTTAAGCAATTTCTCGTTTAATTTTCGCCAGCAAAAGGAACATTCACGTACGATATAAAGAACATCAATTTGCTCTCCAAACAAAGGCAATTAAATCCTTATAGCGTTCAGATTACAATTTCGTGTGGAATTAATAAACCAAATATACTGAAACTTTTCTTAAACAAACTGGATTGATCATTTTGCTCATTAAATCTCCTTACTAGAGTTTGACGTGAATTCTCGCATCATGAATGTTAATTAAGGTTTCTTACTTTAATTTCAGAACAGGTCTCTTCAACTGTACGGAAAACCTTTTGATTTGGTGATCTAGAGGTTCAAGGAAAATTTTTCATTTTTTTCACTTTTCAATTATTTCAGTTAAATATGGAACCGTACAGTTTTCTTTAGCTAAACGAAAAACAGTTTGATTTTCTGACCTAGTTCTTCGAAGCAAACTTTTCAGTTCTCATTTCCTGTTTTTTTTTTTCGTCAGAAATCGACAGTTGTCTGATAACTAAAGTTGACATACAGAATCTGTTTTGTGGTCTGTATAGCTTTCAACTGAAATTTTTTAGAATTAACTGGTCCAGACGATAAGGTTTCGTGTATTTCAACTTACAAAACGATAAGAGAACATGGGCAGATGAATTTACTGGCTAAAAATTTTTCCAAGAAGATTAAAGTTGTTTTTCAATAGCTATTCTTCACTCAGTCACTGGTTATGACGTAGAAGTAACAGTGTAATGTGATCGTCGGTCCTGGTAAAGATTGATGTCATTGTCTGTGAAATAGAACCCAGGCCTCAGCATTTTTTATAGCGAAAGAAGTTTCTCCTCTTTCCTTCAAGGAACAGTCATTATTTATTACCTGAGGGGATCACATGGTTTTCGGGGGGGGGGGGGGGGAAAGTTCACTGCCAATGAGGGTGGATCATAGAGCCTTGTGGGATAATGGGGTACAGTTCATCGTGACACGACCAAAATCGCCCGACCCCTCCTCCCCTTCCCGAAGATGTAACGACCACGCAATACGTTCTTGCCGTTGTTTCGTGTCTTAACTGCAAAGTCCATTTGGCATTGTTTCAAATCAATAATGATGATTTAACGGTCACCATAAGGATCACGCTGTCATTTGAGTATTTCAAATCAGGCCTAATCACCATTGATTTAAACAAGTCACATTTCAGAATTTCCTTGTTGCTTAATGAAAAGTCCAATTGTCTGTCGGTGTACCTTGGTTTTTCTGGAAAACGAATTCTTCTACATTTCTCAATTTACGCGTGACAAACTACTGTGAGGGTTCTAATCGTTATTATGAACATGGATAGCGCCGGTATTTGTAAATCATCAGCCTTAAACGTAGTGTCACCAAAGTGTTTTTTGTCGAGTCACAAGTACGTACTGGTAGCTATTATTTCAACTTTTACGAGTCGTTTAGTCGAACAGGTCTGTTTTTGGTTGCCTGTGTTCTCTTATCTCTTACAAAAATACAATTAAAAAAAGCGAATCTTTTGAGGTGGCATTAAATATTTCGCTGACAAATTATGGAAGAATATCCACTTCGGAATTTTATTTTTGACTGAGACATTTGTGAAAAAACACAACGATAAAATGTTTGCTCGTGGCTTTTCGAAAATTTGTGATAAGAGTGGAAAAATCCAGAACATTTCTGCATTATTTTGTTCGTCACCATCTATTTGTCGTTTTACATACATTGCCATCTTAAAAAAATTCCACCTCCCTCAGTGGCTGTCATTTTCTGTATTCAAGAAAATTAATTTTTTGCACAATTTATATTAGTTAAGGTACCCTAAAAAAATTCAAAACTCAGGCAGCCACCGTTTGACTAGTTTGTAGTGATATTAAAATTCTTATCTTAGTGGAGTTCCCCTTTCGCTTTAATGATTCTAGTTTGCCTTCTGTTTCTTTGCTCCTCTGTCTTCTTTATTGACTAAATCTCAATCTTCCTGCAACTAGAATGAGAAGGAAATAATGTTTAGAGACTTCGCCATTTTTACTCGTGGACATGCAAAGCATGGAAACGAGTAATGCGGGGATTCCATATGCAAGTATCGTGGCGTCAGCAGGCCCTAAGAGTCAGGGGAAAGCATGAATCCCGTCAAATATGGTGATTCAGTTAGGGAAGACTTTTATGGAGATGACGGCTAAATTCCGTTTCTTGGATCACAAGAAACGGAATTATCTAAGAGCTAAGACCATAAAATGTTTTGCATAAAAAATAATGATTTCCCGAGGGAGTCCTTGTTGAAAGTGGCTTTTGTTTTTACCAAGATGAATTTGACCAACGTTATAACGAACAGGCATATTGCTTTTCTATGAATAAAATCTGTTCCTAGTATCAACCGTGACTAGACTTATCTAATTTAGCTTTGTCTCTTTTCTCTTATACATACAGATTTTCAAAGACTAGTTTTCTTTAGTGACGTTCATTTTATTATTTTTTTTTTTGTGTGTGGCGGTGTATTTGCACAATTTTATTGCATTGCTTCTTATTTTATACACTACTGCCAAAGATAACTTCAACAAAAAATGGACGCGTTGATTGGACTGAATCGAGAAGAAAAGAAATTCCAGATTAAGCCTTGAGACAAAACAGAAAAAGCAAAGCATATTCCGGAACACAAACACATCTATAACGACCGATTGGGTTCTAACTTATGTCACATGTTTTGGACCAGCCAATCAGACGGAACAGTCACGAAGCTGTATCAGAAATAATTCAATACTGATGTCAAACCCTTACTTTGTCGGATCGTCACAACGCAAGTGGAGCTCTCCGACTGAAAGCTTGATTCACACGCTGCATTACCACTCTGAATTAAAATGGCTGACGAAGACGTGGCTGCTTTGGTTGTGGACAATGGCTCTGGTATGTGCAAGGCCGGTTTTGCAGGGGACGATGCTCCTCGTGTAGTGTTTCCCTGCATCGTCGGTCGACCAAGGCACAATGGTGTTATGGTTGGTATGGGTCAGAAAGACTCGTATGTCGGCGATGAAGCTCAGAGCAAGCGAGGTATTCTGACTCTGAGATATCCCATGGAATTTGGCATTGTAACCAATTGGGATGACATGGAAAAGGTACACTAAATTCTCTATCACGAATACTCAACACGCCCTTAATTATCGCTTAACAAGATTTCCTTACAATTTTAGATCTGGCATCACACCTTCTACAACGAGCTACGTGTAGCGCCCGAGGAACATCCAGTTCTGCTGACAGAGGCTCCGCTAAATCTAAAATCCAACAGAGAAAAGATGACACAGGTAAAATCGTTGTTCTTAACCAGATTTTGCTCTATTTTTTGCCCCTTAGCAGACTGATTACTTTACCGTAAAATCCAAAGAAATGTGCACAATACATTCTGTACAACTTTTGTTTCATTTACGTTAAGTTCTCGATGTCCAAAGGGTAGTGCTTTTTCGCCAGGCAGAGGTCAGTTAACTCTTTATTCTGAGAGCTTTATGATTAAAAATCACAATTCATTTTTCCTATTAGATCTCTAAACTTGCACAATATATATATTTCTTCCTTATAAGGCGATGAAACGTACTGATTGGTCGGATTTAAAACCATTTTGTTTGCCTGGTCAAGTTATATATAAGAGACATTTAACGTAATCACAAAATTTTGAACACTAGAATGAAAGACATTCAATGGTTCAAAGATTTTGGAAGCACAATCAAAACAACGAGAAGTAATTGCATAAACTGATTTTTGATTATTGCGTTTTTGTTTGAAAATAGCCATGAAATTGACATCGTTATTGACATCGTTAACTCCCCAGCCACGTATGTAGCTATCCAGGCCGTGTTGTCTCTCTACGCCTCTGGTCGAACAACCGGTATCGTCTTTGACAGCGGTGATGGTGTCAGTCACACAGTTCCCATCTACGAAGGGTACGCTCTTCCCCATGCCATCATTCGTCTTGATTTGGCCGGCAGGGACTTGACCGACTACCTGATGAAGATTCTTACGGAGCGTGGTTACCCATTCGAGACGACAGCTGAGCGCGAAATCGTGCGTGACATCAAAGAGAAGCTCTGTTATGTTGCTCTGGATTTCGAACAAGAAATGCAGACTGCTGCCTCCAGCTCCAGCTTGGAGAAGAGTTACGAGCTTCCTGACGGCCAGGTTATCACTGTTGGCAACGAACGATTCCGTGGACCAGAAGTCATGTTCCAACCCGCTTTCTTTGGAATAGAATCCCACGGCAGCCATGAGGCCACATACAATTCCATCATGAAGTGTGATGTGGATATCCGTAAGGACTTGTACGCCAACATAGTGTTGACTGGTGGCTCCACCATGTTCCCAGGAATCGCTGACAGAATGCAGAAGGAAATCTCTGCTCTGGCTCCACCCACAATGAAGATCAAGGTTATTGCTCCTCCTGAGCGTAAATACTCTGTGTGGATCGGAGGGTCGATTTTGGCGTCACTGTCCACCTCCAAACAGATGTGGATTTCCAAGCAACAATATGATGAATCTGGTCCCTCCATCGTTCACCGAAAATGCTTTTAAAAGAGCTGAGAATATGGCATCCGGGAGAACTTTGCTTTTTTCAGTTCGCCTTATAGGAATTGTATCGGACTTCTCAATATATATTTTTTCTAACGTCAAACGTAATTCCAATCTTGGCTAAAAGGTGTCTCTGTGCATCGATTTTATTTAAAAATAAAGCACTGTATCGATACTTAAAGCGCGTCATGGGTAGTTCTTAAAACGGCAAAAAGGCGAAGAAAAAATATTAACCAATCAGAGCTTAAGACCGTTGCAGGAGTCCCGTGGGTGCAGGGTAATTCTAAAGGTACCAGAACTTGGACATAGTTTGATGCTACTATGGTTTACAGATTTAATGAATGTAACCGAAGAAGTTACAATTCATAGACCCAACGTTTCGACACTTCTTTCTAGTGCCTTCATCAGGGGTGATCTAAACGCTGCAACAAGAGGTCCTTTTATATGATCACTAATTAGCGGCCTTTTTTTTTCTGACGAGGTGTAAATGGGCGTCAGGAAGCAAACCGCCATCGTCACGATTTAAAGGAGTGTGGGCGGAGAAAAGTATGGTCAAACTGTTGTTACAAGGGTCAACCGGCTCGCGAACATAAGAGTAGTGCAAAAGGATACAAGCTCATGGTCCGTACTGGTTTTTCTTTTCTTAAGCTACGAATAGATGAATGTCACAGTTCCATACTGCGTTTGCGTGCGTTATTCTCTCTTTCACTTAGGGAACTCTCTGCTTTGATTAACAACTCCGAAACCTCCTAGGTCGAGGAGTTCTGCAGTTCAAAAGAACTGCAGACGTTTACCAAACAGGGAGAGAAACACGACAGAAATCTCCGTCATTTGCTCAGTAAGAGGTCTCCTGTTAATCCAGGCTCATCTCTGAAAGATAAATGGGTCATGAACCTTTCCTCCAAGGAGTTATCCGCGCTGGAACGGAGTGGTTTAGAGAAGGGTCTGAAGTTTGCTATTGCTCCTCGCAAAATACCGACTGCCGAAATTGTCGCCGCTGTTGAGGAGAGTATCTCTCAACTCAACGACGACCTTAAGCATTTGGTAAGAGCAGAAGTAAGTAGCATACTCAGGCGTGTTAAACCTCCTCCCAAAAACATTCAAAAGGATGTTTTCAATGCGCTTATAGCTCTCAAAAAGGATCCGGACAGGCTCGTATTATCTGCTGACAAGGGTAATTGTGTTGTGGTTACGGACAAACAGCAGTATCACGACAAAGCTTTGTCTCTGCTTAATGACAAGAGTACGTATGTTGTCTTAAACTCTGATCCTACCAGTAAAACTCAAAGAAAGTTAAACAAAAGACAAAATTTCCGCACAGCCCCATCCTACATTATGCATTCAGTTATTGGATAGAGAAAACAATGACAAAAACAATACATTGCCGTTGGGAAAACAGATTTGTTTTACAATAGTATGGGGCTGTGCGGAAATTTTATCAAACAAAATGTTGCTTGATTTGAAAAAAGCCGGTAAAATTAGTGACTACGTACAAAATGTTATATAGTAGTGACGGCTTATGTCCACGTTTTTATGGCTTACCTAAAATTCATAAACTGGGAATTCCTTTGAGACCCATTGTCTCTTTAGTTAATTCTCCGACTTATGCAATTTCTGGTTATCTTGCGAGAATTTTGTCGCCTGTTGTTGGGAATACTGAGTACACTGTCAAAAATTCCTGCGAATTTGCGGATTTCGTAAGAGGTAAAACTCTTAACGCTTGTGAAGAATTAGTATCTTTCGACGTTGTTTCGCTCTTCACTAAAATCCCAGTTGATCTTGCCGTTAAAGTTGCAGAGAAGAGACTCAGAGAAGATGCTTTCCTGGGACAAAGAACTTCTTTGCCTGTGGAGGATATTATTCATCTGCTGTCTTTTTGCCTCAAAACCACGCAATTTACATATAACGGCACCTACTATCAACAGGTTTTTGGTAGAGTGATGGGTTCGCCCGTCCCTACTGTCATTGCTAACATGGTAATGGTAGACGTGGAACAAAGGGCCTTAGCCACTTCACCGGTTAAACCCTTTTTCTGGAAACGATATGTCGATAATGTTATTTCTGCGGTATCCGGAAATGAAGCGGAGCGCCTCCTGTCGCATTTGAATTCAGTAGAGCCGTCGATCCAATTCACCCTTAAGCGTGAAAATGATAGACATTTGCCCTTTCTTGATTTATGTGTCCAGAGGGGTTCAGGGTAATTTAGAGACAATTGTCTTCCGTAAACCTACCCACACCGACAAATACCTCGCCTTCGATTCTCACCACCCTATTTGCCATAAAAAAAGTCTGCAACCTTAGGAGGGCTGACTGTCTACCATCTTCACTCGATTCGAAGACCGGGGAGAGGAAATATGTTTCCAATGTCCTAAAGGAAAATGGCTATACAAAAACCTTTCTCCGCAACTGCCAAAAACCAGTTACAAATAGTGACGCTCTTGATGGAAGGGAACCAGCGACTGGTTTTGCTGTTATTCCTTACATACAGAGTGTTACGGAACCCATTAAGAGAATTTTGAATAGCCACAACGTTAAAGTTGCTCAACAACCTTTTCAGTCTTTGGGGCATATTTTCGCCAAACCTAAGGATCCTGTCACGAAAGAACAACGAACCGACGCCATTTATTCTATTCCTTGCAATGACTGTGACAACGAATACATCGGACAGACCAAACGTCAGTTTGGTACACGGTTAAAAGAGCGCCAAAAAGCGGTTTTCCTTTGCAAAAAGGAAAACTCAGCTTTATCGGAGCACACATGCCTAACTAAACATACAATTGGGTGGGATAATTCTAAAATTATCACCACTAATCGGCGTTACCACCAGCACTTTTGTTTGGAGGCTTGGCATATTTACTCCGCCCACTCTCCTTTAAATCGTGACGATGGCGGTTTGCTTCCTGACGCCCATTTACTCCTCGTCAAGAAAAAAAAGGCCGCTAATTAGTGATCATATAAAAGTGCCTCTTGTTGCAGCGTTTAGATCACCCCTGATGAAGGCACTAGAAAGGAGTGTCGAAACGTTGGGTCTATGAATTGTAACTTCTTCGGTTACATTCATTAAATCTGTAAACCAGAGTAGCATCAAACTATGTCTGATTGTCCACCTGGTTGCCGTGTGAACTTTAATATATTGTACCAGAACTTATTGTGGGTTTGGTTCAAAATGATTTTCAACCAAACAATGTAAACAGATTTATTTTATATCTGTTAAGTTTACAAGAACTCTGTCGGATTTCTTCAAGTATCCTTAACGATATAGAATTTCTTACTAGAATCCCATTACGTAATGGGCTTCTGTTCTTACTTGATATTTTAGAAAGTGTGATGGTCACCTCCCGCCGCCCGGGCCCCTCCTGCCCCCCTCCCCAAGCCCTCAAAAATCTGCTGGTCTATGCAAGCAATGTTCTTCACGAGGGTGGAACGAGTATTACCACCAGGTAGTTAGATAATTATAATAACTGAAGAATGCAAAACTGGAAAATGTTTCAGTACCATTAGCAAAAAGTAACCCCTCTCGTAAACTTCGAATGTAAACACTGCGGTGATTTTACTGGGGATGACATTTAACGGTGGTAGTGGCCGTTTGGTTTACAACAGAGTCATACTACTGGCAGATGACCCATCCTGCCAGAGCCTTCCCAGTTTGGTAAGAGTATTGTTACCCTCCTCGGTCAGAATACCAGTTCTTTGCTTGGATATCCCCTCCCTCCCTCCCTCCTTCCCTCCCTCCCTCCCTCCCTCCCTCCCTCCCTCCCTCCTTCCCTCCCTCCCTCCCTCCCTCCCTCCCTCCTTCCCTCCCTCCCTCCCTCCCTCCTTCCCTCCCTCCCTCCCTCCCTCCTTCCCTCCCTCCCTCCCTCCCTCCCTCCTTCCCTCCCTCCCTCCCTCCCTCCCTCCCTCCCTCCTTCCCTCCCTCCCTCCCTCCCTCCCCCTAATTTTTCTGCTCGAACATAATGCTGGCAGGGGACTACGATGTTAGCAGGAATAAACAAGAGAATGCAGAAGGAAATCTCTGCTCTGGCTTCACCCATGAGAAAAAACTAAGATTATTGCTCCTCCTGAGCGTAAATACGCTGCATGGATTGGAGGATCGATCCTGGCATCACTGTCCACCTCCCAAACGATGTGGATTTCAAAACAGGAATATAATGAATCTGGTCCCTGAATTGTTCACTACAAGTGTTTTTAAGAGTACCATAGACAGAAGTATTGTAGTCTTAATAGACATTTTAAAGGTTCATTAGTTTATGAAGAGCCTAGCTGCTTTACATGTTTTCACAATCTTTGAATATTTCACCTTTAACATGTTTTTCTGAAGGTAAAAGTGACTAAAGAGTTTACCAACCATGTGCACATTTTAACCCACTGGAAAATGCTGGGATAGGCCGAGTGTGTCATAACAAATGGAGGATGTTATGATACTATTATCCTGGGGTAGATCCAGAAAATTTAAGACCCAAAAATTATTTGCAAAGGTACATCATTGTTCCTTACCCAAGAAACAAAATTTTCCTTGCCAAGATTACACAATATCATCAATTACCGTTTTACTTTGAAAATAATGTTCCCCAAATGAAAAGTCCAAAAGATCTGCTATGAGAAAATATCGTGAAAATATCTCAATTTGTGGTTTTAATATCCAATGTGATGTGTAATTTTTTTCAGAATCCTCACCACATCCCCTGAACTTTTTCTTTTCGAAATATCCTGTCAAATATACATTGTTAATTATCTATTAGTTATGAAACAAATACAGATGAAAATGGATCAACATGATGCTGGTTGGTTTTGTCATTTCAGACTGCATGTACCAAATCATGGAACTATAAGTAAATAAAAATTTGCAAAATTTTGCAAAACTGTAGCAATTGAGAATGAGGTCCCTCTCATCCTCATTATTTGGTGGATTCAACACTGAACAAGGAGTTATGGGGTAAATATAAAAAATTAAAGGGATCTGTGTTACCCTGACCTAGATGAGAAATCAGCCAGATTGACTGGAGTAGTAATCACATCAACAAAACACTTTCACAAATATATTTATTACCAAGACAAACTCTATTTATTGGGCCTTATAGAGCTTTATGCATTTGAATGAAATTAGCTACTTGCAATATATTTACAATGCAGTGCATTTGGTTTCAAATGTTTCTTTAAAAATTGTAGAAAATATGTTACCCATTATGGGTTGTTAAGTATTTGCTTAATTAAGGGATATGGGCTGAAAAAAAGAATTAATAGTGCCTTAGCATGTTAACATGCTCCCCATAAAATTACAGGAACGGTTCTCTGTTGTACATATGTTACACAGGTGTCTTTCCAAAGGGAAATTTCTTGCTTCTTAACTTATCTGCAGATAAATCTAAATGAATAAATTAAAAGAGGTTCCTAAACCCTTTTCATCCAAACATCAGCATGCATATTCTCCATACTGTTTTCAAAACAAGGTGCTGACAAGGAGAATTTGTCTAACAAACAAGAGCTTCTTTAGTAGGTGATCAGTTCCTTTATTCTCCTGACCTTCATGTTTGATTCTGAGCTGATAAGGTAAGGAGAAATTAGATCCCAGTCACTCTTAAGGGTTAAAAGGTTAAAGTGAAAAAATTCGAAATGTTAGCCTATCACTTGTCTGCAATTTTCTTGGCCTTAAGATTAGGACTTTAGTGGGAAGGTGAATTGAAACTAATTATTATTCATATTAATGGAGATGACTTGCTTGTTTTTGTACAAATTATTTAGACCTTTAATAAAAAACCATCCGGGAAGCTTTGTGTTCGTACAGGATGTCAGATTTCTGTTGTGTAGCCCCAAGAAGTAGGAGGGTGGAGTGCAGTTTTGATACTGATGTTTAATTCAACAGCTCCTTGGGGGTATCATGGAATTTAGGAAACAGAACAAGTTTGTGTTACACACATGATTCTGTTAGCATGCTTTCTTTCCATTTGTTAGATGTGTTCTTCTCTTGAGCCTGTGGAAGGGAACTGCATGATTCATTTGCAGAATGACCTGAAATAAAGAGAAAAGAATTTCACATGTAACATTCTTCTGAAATCTAGTTTCACCATCAACTTGACTTAACCCATAAAACCCCAGAATTAAAACATATCACTTATAAGTTATGAGAATCAAGAAATACAATAATTGTAAATAAATTATTTATGTCAATAATGAGGGTTTTCAGAATAATGTCAAATTTTTTGCAAATGACAGACAAGAAAGGTGAAGTAGGTCAAAGTGAGAATTTCTAATCAGATAATGGGATTTGAAAACCTGAGTCCACTAAACTGTTCTCAGATCCACAGGATACTGATCATTTGATGAGGGCATGGCTAAATGGTGCCAGGGTGTCCTTCACCCTCCCTTCCTTAGGAAGAGAATGTTTTTTGAATAACATTCAAATCTTAAAGTAAACCCCCCACCTCTCAACCTTTGTTGAAGTCAATACAATTCTTAAACTTCAGGTTTGCATCAATATGCAAATTCCAGGAAAGTTCACAGATTCCACTTGCCAGTGTTGCCATGAATACTGGTACACAAACAGGAGCCATGGTAGAAGCCCTTCATGTAAGGAATTTATAACAAAGAGCCCCCCTTTTGAAAACGTTCATTCTTCAACTTTGTGGAGTGTAGCCAAACGAAATATGTCTTGCCTTCAGAAACTGCTGTATCTCATTGCTCAGGCAGAACTTATTTGCAAGAAAAAAAGGTTCTAATTTTCAAGATGGAACTTTTGCAATTTGTCTGAATCTATTTCAATTAATTTCCTATTGCTTTTCAAGTTTGAATGAAAAGGATTCATGTAAATTACAGTACAAAGTTGAAAATGTTAAATGACCAGATCTTACAGGAAAACTCAGACATTAGAAGCCATCAGAGACAGTTCAAATCTTTATTGTCTAAGAAACATTAAAAAAAATTGTACGCTGAAAAAGAACAACAACACTCCTCTCACACAGAGTTAAAAGGTAGAAATATACTTGAAAGGAC
Organism: Pocillopora damicornis; assembly: GCF_964200805.1. NCBI lineage: Eukaryota > Metazoa > Cnidaria > Anthozoa > Scleractinia > Pocilloporidae > Pocillopora > Pocillopora damicornis. The sequence continues at coordinate 18,675,696 of NC_142679.1, read as the reverse complement.
CATTGCATGAATCAATTATCTTCCTTTATGCACTCTAGACTGAAAAGCAGTCCAGTCAAATTATGTTCTCTGAGGAATGTGATGAATAAGAGTGAACTGTCAAGATACTGGAGATTAATGAATGTTGTTATTATTGTTTATCAATAAAGGGCAAAATTACTGAGCGCTGATTGGTTGAGAGAGAGGGCATTTTTTCTTAATCGAGGGCATTTTTAGTAATCAAGAGAGGGCATGATTACCTGTTAATGATTGGCTAATCCGTTGCATAGCAACCGTTCGTTATCTTGAAATTTGTTAAAAATAGACTGCGCGCGTGATTTTCCTTCGTATAAATTTTGCCCTTTATTGATAAAGTAATCCCATGAGACCTCGTACTATTAAGGATTAATTGCACTTGAGTTTTCAAAATTTTCCAAATTGCCCTCGTCGCTTCGCGACTCGGGCAATTTTGGAAAATTTTGAAAACTCTCGTGCAATTAATCCTTAATAGTACTTGGCCTCATGTGATTACATATACTGATTCATTATCTATATCAGAGGAAAGACTGGTGGTAGTTACCTGTTGTATTCTCAAAAACATATGACACATCCATAACCCAAAAAATAATTTGATGACATACTACAATACACACACACAAAAAAGAAAGGATTCCTACCAGTTGTAGAGTCCTCTTTACTTGAAAGCTCATCACGAGAGCTGAACACAGATTCATATGAAAACTGTGGCATTCTCCAAACCCAGTGCTCGGAACCTGATGAACTTTCAGATGCTGAAGAAGATCCCACATTACGCCGAGTATAAAACAAAAGGTATGCTGCCTTTGTGACAATCTGGTGCTTACTAATCTTCTCTACACGCATATCGTCAAACAGGTACCAGGTAAAATCGACAGGATTTTTGCAGTATGCTGTGTAGTGCCCTCCTGTCATTCCTCCTGTATGGTTACACACAGCATACAAGTCATAAAGGTTTTCATCAGAGCCACTGACTGAACTAGCACGCTTACGTCCCCATGTGCCCCACCCTAATGAGTGGCTTTCAGGTGATGACCGTTTGGTGCGAGGTTCAACATGCTCAGTCACATCTAAGCCTGTTAGAGGAAAGTCCACCAGTGTGTGGAGTTTGGTTCTACCAGCAGAAGTCTAGGAAAACATAATATTTAAATATTTTGAGAAAGATCATAAATTTTATGCTTACTCAAAGTACAAAATTACCACAATTTTGGATGCAGTTTGAAGGTCTCATTTTTGGATGAGGAATTGGATGAAGACTGACCATATCTTTATTTAACTCTTTACACCCAAACATCAGTAAGCATATTTTCCATACTGTTCTCCATACAATTCCTGAAGTGCTGTGGTTTGCAGGTGATAATGTATGGAAAAATAAGATGCTATTCACTCTCTGGGATCAAAGGGTTGAATAACAAACTGTGGAGTCTTTCTTATCACTGAAAGTTTCTTCCTCTAAAGATAAAACCCTCCAACTAGATGAGGCACTTACACTGCTGTGCACTAAAGGCTGTTAATTTCAATCAGGGGGTTACATAACCCTTTCACCTCCACATTGTAAGTATTAACTCTCTGCCTTGTCTGCTCTACATTTCTTGTAAGTTTAGCTTAAATCAAACATCATCCTTGATGTGATATTTTTTCTTCTACTGTGTGTAACTACTTTTCTCCCTAAAAATTTAATGCTTTTGTAAAGCAAAATTCCTTTCATGTCATTCTTGGAGTGAAAACATTTAAATGCTTTTCAGATATAAATAATGCTGAAGAGAAAATCTGCCCCTTGATATTTTATAGTAAATTATTTAAAATGTTGCATAAAAATGAGGGGAAACTTTCATCCTCTCAGCAAAAAAGCAATAGGGAATTTGAAGCAAAGATCTCAGTGTAGTTTTTAGAAGGACCTCAAATAAATTGCAACTTCTCTACCTGAATACAAGATAAAATTGAGCTTACCTGTCTGAATCTCTTCAGGTGAACCACAAGCACCTCAGGAAGGCTCCACAGACTTAGTCGCTTCACAGTTCCTTGCTGAAGTTTCTTGCACCGAGGACAAAGCCAGGCATCTTCAGTACCAAGCTAAAGAAATGAAACAAAAAATACTGATATAAACACTGAGTGTATGTGGACACATAAGCCCAACAAGGTTGCAGATGTTAGTTTATTAAAAGCTGTTGGATGGATAGTATGCTATCAATAATATCTACACAGAAACTATAGTCAATTGTGTTTGAAGAAAGGTATTCTGTATGCAAATCTTCGAGTTAATCGATTTTAACTTTCCTTCCTTCCTAGGGGTCAAAGAAAGTTATCAAAACAACACACAATCTCATAAAATGCAACAATTATGTTTTGACGTTGTGACTCAGTAACAATCAAAATCATGCAAACCTTTTCATCTTTGGTGTAAAGCCTAAAGCAGTCCTCCAGATCAACATTATGTGAGCTGTTGTGTAATGACTCCACTTCACGTACACTGCGGTGCTCCTCTGGGCGTTCTTGTAAAACACTTGATTTGACAAAGCTATCAAAGGAAAGGCACAAAGACTACCATGAACAACTGAGTTATGCTTACAAGAAATGATGAAATAACATTCTCAACAATATCACACCTGAATCAAACAGTAAGGTCATGAGAATATAGGAAATGATCACAACTAAAAAAAGCTCTTGATTTTCAAACAAACTCTCCTTTATGGCACTGTGAGAAATATGTGGCAAACAGTAAGGAGAATTTTCATTCTAATGTTAAGGTGTAATGGGTTAAGTTTAGGGAGTAGGGATCAAGCAGAGCAGAGGGCTTTACTTCCACTGCTGTGGTCCATGTTTATTTCATGGCCCAGTATAACATTTGGGATGAGTCTACTATTGGTTCTTGATTTTACTCTAAGAATTTTTCTCCGAGTTCCCCCATTTTTCCCTCTGTAAAAAAAAGCAACACTTCAAATTCCAAATTCTCATAGCTAAAATTATAAAGTGCAGGGAAACAATATTTAGATCATGGAAGTGACAAAGCTTTACTCAATTTATCTTATTAATTTGATTTTCTGTTACCTCACTCTTATTTCTTGGTCCCATTCAGCCATCACCTTGATATGCTTAGGTCCACTTCCTGATCCACATGACAAGAGTGCTCTGTAAGATGTTAGAACAATTCAAAATCATACAAGCAAACTAAGAGACACAACTGCTTTTTTTTCATTAGAGGAGGAGTATACTCCTAAAACAATCCACCATTAAAAAAGATTATTTAAAATTATGACACTGTCCATGCTTTGAGATTCCACAAAGTGACTCAAGCTATCTAAAACTGTCATCAAATTGATCACAGAAATTGCAATCTTGGTTTCTTAAAATGTGACAAGAGGTGATAAGTGATACATACTTCTCATTAAAGCTCACATTTCAACTGTCAACTGTTTTTCAAAATCAAAACAGGTGCAAGACCCACCTGTCAACAGTTGCCTGATATAAGGGATGATCCACTTCAGGAGAAAGTGCACCTTTCCCTGGCAAACCATTGATCACTCTCAGTCTGAACACCAAGCCTTGCTTCTTGATCTGATGAAATTTTTAATCATGTAATTAAGGTTAACACATACAATCAAAAGTTGTTACTCCAGGATCTTTTCCTATTCAATTTTTACCTGTGATGACATGTTGTCCATTAAAATCCTTGACATGGCTTTCAAGATTGCTGCTTGAAGATTTTCATAACTTAGCTCCCTGAGAACTCTTACAATAAAGGGAAGGCCAAACCTGCAACAGTAAGAATAAAGGGGGTAAGTTTCTAAAGAAACTGTCATGCTACATTGGTGGGAGTATTAAACAGGGTAATTAAATATCATCACTGAGTAAAGACTTTCAAAGCTGATGTTTTGAGCGTTAGCCCTTCATCAGAGCGAATCATTCCAGCGTTAACCCCTTACTCTGACACAAGGCTAATGCTCAAAATATCAGCTTTACAACTCTTTAAAGTGGCCAATTTACATTATCCACTCAGTTGATAATACTTAGTTACCCTGCAACAGTATGATGTTGATAACAATGATATGATCAGATTTCAAGAGCAGCACACATTTTAAGGAGAGAAAGGATTTTGACATGAAGAAGTAAACTTGACATTTAAAAATTTAACAGAAGAAAAATTTTGGCCACTGTGGTGAACATTAACACCTTACACCCAACAAACAACTTTAAGATTGAAGGGGTCATTATGGTTAGGACAAAAGACTCCAAAACCAGCTTTGGTATAAAAAAAAAAACAAAAACAACCCTTCTTGTCAGAAACATGCTTCACCAACACAGGCTCCACCAACACAGTTACCTTTTACTTGATGTGGTTTTTGCAGGACCCTGGCAGTTTGCCAGGAGGATCAGAATAGTATCTGAAATCGGTCCCTTATTATCTGACATGACAGGTGCCTCTCCATCTTCTGTTTCCATCTCAGGAAAAAGTCCACTGGGAGCCTCAAAAGCATAAATATTGTCTCCTTCATGAACAATACTCAAAGACTGCTTATCATGAAACGTTCTGTGAAATCCATCATGGTAAAGTTCTGTGAGAATCAAAGATTGTTCGCTGATGCCTGTCATGTCTGACACAACATTCCGCAGATCAGCAATTGTTCCATTTATGGGTACGCTGACACCGATGCGCAAAGGAACCCTTGATGAGTTAACGAATACTGTGGTGACAATGATGGGACGGCTTTCCCTTTGAGGGATGGGTAAAGAAAGACATAGAAATGGATCAAAAGTAGTGGACTGTTGATGACATCTGGGACATTTGAGAGATGAGCGATACTGAGCTTGGAATAAATCCAGGACAAAACTATCATTGCAGCGAGTGTGATTAGCAAGTGCCTCCAGGGCAATGGTGTCATCAGATCTTCCTGAACTTTCCTGAAATCAAGATGATAACTTGATAAACTTAAGACCAGAACAAAAAAAGTTTGATCTATCGATTAATTTCAGGATTATACATAAACATAACCCCAATAACTGTATTTCTTGTTTACAGTGGGATAAAATCAGTAAAAGGGTGGCTAAATAACCAGGAATGCTGCAAATAATTCAAGACATCTGTTTAGATAACTTTAACCTCCATTTGACAAAAGATACTCACATATCTATCAATAGATATAATTGATTAGATAGAGCACAAAAATTTCTGAATAGCAACTTTCTGCGTTGAAGAATGGCTGATGTGAAAGAGCATGTATATGAGTAAGACAAGGAGGTCTCAATCCTTTCAATATTTCAGTGTATTACCAGCTCGTATTTTAATCACAATGTTAAAGTTATGAATTATTGGGTTGATATATTTTAACTAACATCAATCTAGAATCAGTGGTGCATGAAAAGGCATGCTAAATTTACCCCACTTAAGGGCAAACCCATGGATCTCGTTAAAGCTTTCTTTATAATGTTAATTTCTGGTAATTTTGAACAATGCTCTTTTTATTTAATCTTCTAGAAATATCTTTTGTTTGATGGCAAAATGTTCTCTCTGCAAAGAATAGAAGCACTGGCCACAAACTTCATGCAAAAGTAGCAAGATTCCTTTGTGAAGTTTTTGCAAAAAAGAAAAAAAAAAATTTGACATCAAAGACGACATGAACCTTTTGTCACTTCATGCTTCAAGATGCTAATGATCTTGCTCAGTGTCAGTGATCAACTGATCACGAAGGACCTAATCCTGGTGGAACAATCTATTTAAACAAAGCTTTACACCATCTACATCATAGCGTGAGAAATAAAAGAGAATTAATCGCAAAAAGTGACTAAAGATATTTTCACAAAAGTTAACACCCACTTTAAATGTTTTCATATTTCAAATTTTTACGTCGCTGTCGGTTTATCAGATTAAAGGGATAAGCTTTCCATTGCAGACATTTGCACAAACTATATTTTGATTTCGCCGAATTGTTTAAAATCAAGCAAGATAGCTGGCAAAAATATCTGCAAACTTTCTACTTCAAGCTTTTTGACATGTTGGGCAAATAATAAATTGCTAAGCGATCACGACCACTCAGCTTTCTCAATCGTGTAGAGTATTTATAGTGAACGAAAATGAAATTTCAATCGATCAAGTGTCTTTTCATTTCAGACTTCAATATGATGCAAAGAAATACGGAAAAAGTACCATGATTTATCTTTTAGTTAGCTATATTTCTCGCAATGGTCGATTTACGTGTAAATAAGACATCGTAACGTGGCCCTGGTGAACATTGTAGTAGTATTTAGACACAGAAAAGTATTGTACAGTTTTTTTAAATATTGGTTAAAAGCCAAAACATGGAAGATTTTATCTTGCATAGATCCCCAATCAATGAATTTTACGCAAATTGTGAAAACAAAGAACCATTTGAAAGAAAAACATGCGATGTTTTGCTTGCCATAGTGAACCTGTTTGACAAAATCAAAATCCACGTACATAATTGCACGAGACTTGCGAGTAATTTGATCGACACCGAAGTGTCGTATCGTAAAAATGGACTAACCAATACTAATTTAGAGATTATTTTTGACTTATCCTCACCTTGTTGGCTTTATATTTTCGCTTCGTTGCCCGATTCAAATCCTCGTGAACCTTATCCAAAAGCCAAAGCAAAAACTCCTGGGCATCATGTTGTGCGTATCCTCGATACTGCACGCCATATTTTCCAACGATCGACTTGAAATCGCTGCTGATCTGCGAATTATACTGACTCGACCACAAACTCTTGAGTAAAAGTGCCAGTTTCTCCGTTACTTCACCGCGAGTTCCGAATTTCTTAGTTTGTCCTTTGCGGAGCTTCAAATCTTCCTTATACTGGTCCATAACAAAATATTCAGCTAATAAATCGGTGTGAGCGAGACACTGAATGATTGAGTTCATAAAACAAGTGTTACCATGATTCTTCAGTCCAGACATACTGAGGACCTCCATTGATTTACTTCTCCGAATTTTCGACGCAGCTTCTTCATCGACGTCAAAATTCTTCTTCTTGTACGATGCACTCTCGTCTATCTTACCGATCGAAGAGGTCGAGTATGCAGAGTTCGAAGGAAATTGTACAGCAGACATTCGGATCATCAGTTTGTGAACCATGTTCGAAACAGACTTCATCGATGGCTTTCTGACTAACTTCCTTCCTCCGACAGAATCTCTGGACCCAAACCTAAAACTCTTCTTCTTCGTAAGATGTCTAGAACTCTTGGACCTCTCCAAATTCGCCTCCTCCCCCTCGCTTGCTTCACGAACGCCGTGACCTCCATGAAGTTCTCCAAGACTCGCTGAACGATTGTGGAACATCTCTACGTCAGCTCCACACGGATGAAAGAAGAGAGCACAATTTCTTGACTGAAATAAAAAACCTGCTATCGCTGACAACGCCAAACAATTGTCATATTCTTGCGTAAAAAATCGGAAACTTCTTCAAACTCTTTCCGCTTCGTATCTCTAACATGTCATCGGTCAGGTACGGCAGAAAACAAATATAGAGCATGCGTAGACTGACGTCACTAGGACGTAGCGTTCGTAACTACGAAGAGTAACTGTAAGGAAATATTAATTTTGTTGCTTGTAATAGGTATGTGAACGAAAATTTCAAAAATTCTTAATAAAATATACAGTACAATCTTGAAACGTAAGTGGCATACTCTACTGGAAAATTAAATTTTAAGTTGGATGACACTGTTCACGTGAATTTGAAGGGGTGTGTACTAGGTTGTACTACGTAATCGTACGAAAGTAAACAACACGACAATCGTGCCAAATCAGTTCTTTCGTTTTCTTGTTTTCTTTTTATTATTACTTTTTTTAATGCCGCAGTGATCTTCTCATATATTCATTTGAGAGTCCAGTTTCAGCTAGCTTATTACGCTTGAACACTGGTCCTCAAAAGCTACGTTATTCAGTTACGATGAAATACTCAATCACTGGAAATTTTAGAGATTCGAGTACGTCTGAAGAGGGCGAAACCAGCCGCAGACTTCCACACTGGCATGGTGGCCTGCATGCAAACGTTTCCTATGGAAAGGAACTGGGAGACATTTGTACCCAGGCCAAACTGGAGCGCTAAAGCAACAAGTTTTACTCTTTAAGTTTAGGATAGAAGTATGGACACGAATTCGTCATGATATATTTTGGGCCTCATCAACATTGAGTAATAACTAATGGAACTATCTTTCATTATTCTAATCAACTGAAAAACTCAAACCAAAACTGAAACACAAATTAGCTTCGGATAAAGATTCGATTATTTTCAAAAACTAATATCGTTAACGCCAGTCTTACATTAGGCGTAACATGTTACAACTTGATAAAGCAAATAAAACTGTTAAATCCTAATCTTAAAGCATACTGTTGCCTGAGTAAAATAGAAAACAGTTTCCATTAAATCAATATTGAATGCTGATACTTGATATATATAAACCTGAAAAAACACACCTCACTACAGTAAAAAGCTTATGTGTCAACAAAGTTGCTTCCAATCTTCCAAAGAGAAGGTAGGAACCCTCACTCTCTCCAAAATTTTTCATGGACTAAAAATAGGGGATTCTGTTCACAGGGTTGAAAAACTCGTGAAATAAATCCTGTTCTATCAGTGATAGGATGGAATTCACTCTACGTGTTATGTATGGATATCAACAACTCAGGCTGATAAGTTTCTGAGATACCTTTGCTTCTAAACTTTAAGTTAAAAAAACTGATAGTTAGTCAATTAAGGTAATAATTCTACGATATGTGAAAACCATTGAATTATTGGCCCTTAACCTTAATTTAGGACTGATAGTACTTTTTTTTCCTGCCTATTGATTTTGTTTTTTCACATAACAACTAGATGTTGTTCACCAGTATTCTGTAATATTTAGTAGATTGGGACCTCTTTCATTTTGTTTTTGTGAGCTTAAGTTTACAAATTTCAGCCTGTAGGATTTTTAAACATAATTTGCTATGCATGAGCTTCCACTATACACAGTTTTTCGAATCAGACCAGCTATTCTGCGCCCATTCCTTTACTAACCAGGTTATGGGGCTTAATCAAGTCAATCAGCTGCTTATGGAGATATTTCCACTTTCACAAAGCGATAAACACTTACTGACAAATGTTTCTACACACCAGTTTAACTTTTCTCTATTTGCAACATGAAGAATCATGTACAACTTCAGGTCACAGCTCATTCTTTCTTTAAAAATTATATAAAATTATCAGTAAGACCCAGCTCTACTTCTTTATATGTATTTCCAATTTTTTCAATGGAAATTGACAAATCTTATCACAAGAATGTCTCTTTTGTATAACATATTTCTGAACAAAGCTCGCAAAGCAAGTGTACCATCGGAAAATTACTTCAAATATTACTAACATGTAATAGATACTTTTTGTGTTATAAAACTTTGACAAGATAGAAATGTAAAGTCAAGTTAAAACAATATATCTGGCAGCTAATGCCTTCCACTTCACTTTGACCTTTGGCTAATAAAGCACCCCTTTAAATCAAATACCAGTTAGAGTTACTTCAAACAGAAGATATTAATCTTTTGGGGTACCTGTGGTACCTTATTTAGTTGGGTAGAGTATCATTTATATGGGGTATCTACCATAACAAATGCCTGTTGGTGGGTATGGCTTTAAGTGCCACATTGAACAAAGATTAAGTGTTTCCAACAGTAAGGTTTTGGAAATAATCATATCAACCTCGTGGAAAAAACATCATATTGTTAATTATTAACAAGTGATCTCATGAATGCTCCAAAACAGTGGTATTACTGAAACTCAACTACCATTTGAAAGTTAATAAAGGGTTGAACCTGAGATCAAACTACCTAATGATGATGGAGGTATCTAAAACTTCAGGAATATAACTCATTTCATGAAAACAGTCATGACATGAGTGGCAGTTTTAAGAAAAATTACTCCTTACAATATGTTAAATAAACAAAGTATGATGAAATATAAAATAGCGTGTGATACAAGTTTGATACCTGAAATTTTATGCCAAAATTTCTTTTATAACATAGCCAGTATATTTGTGTAATCAAATTCAATTGTGCAAGCGTGCTTCATATTCCTATTGTGCACGCTCATGACATCAGCAAACAAATCCCTCAAGAAAAAAATTTTCCATCAGGTTGAAAATGTTATGAAACAATTGGTTCATATATCAGCTGTGCGTTTATCGAGATATGAAGCACGCGGGAAGTTTGGAGAGCACTCAAGAAGCTAGAATTGCTCTCGGCTACGCCTCTAGCAACTCTTACGCATCTTTCATGCTCTCCAAACTTCCCGTGTGCTTCATATCTCGATGAACACACGCTGACATATGAACCAATTGTTAAGTAGAAGTCAAAGATTGCCTCTGGAGGAAACAACTTAATAAGATGCAAAAATTCAGAAGAGAGTTCAATGATTTGTTAAAGCATTGAAAATAAATATCTAAAACAAAGGGATTCCTTAAATATCAGAAAGTTTAAATTGCATTTAAGTTCTACCTTCATAGTGTAGAACCTTAAAATGACCTGTTTTAAACAGCCTTTAGTTCTAATAATAAAAGTGAAACAATAACAAATATATAAATAAAAACAGAAAACATACTCTTTAGTTTATGTAATTAAGTCAACCCTGCAAATAAATTATTTTTACATACTGATGACTTCAAAATAAGAACAACTGCTTGAGTTATCCTGATCTCTTTACACAAAATAACAAGTTAATTATTAGAGTACTATCTCGTGTATAACTTCATCTGTGCTTGTAGATCATCCATTGTTGTTACACCATACTTGTCCTTATCATTTTCTAGCAGCTTGAAAATCTCTTCCAGCTGTTTCCTCTGCATCCTTTGAAGATTACAAAGAAAAGGAATAACTATCTTTATAAAAAAAAATCTTCCTCCATTGAAACAGAATTGGAGCGAGCAACTACATAACCTAAACTACCAACAGTGACTTAATAATAGTAATAGGACTGAGTGGAGTCCAATTTGTTTTGTAATCATACCAGTGATGAAAAAAATCCTGATTAACAAATCGGACTCCTTCTTTGCGGTCGCCTGCTTTGTTAATCACAAGAATCGTTACAGAAAGAATTGGATGACACAAAGTCCTGTTACCTACAAATCAAAACTATAGCAATATTCAAGAGAGAAACTAGATGTCAGTGATGCGTTTTCATAAACGAATGACAGATAACTCAACGAAATGTGCAAAGACAGTGCATACACATGACATGTGTACTGTCCACTTACATAGACATGACTTGTCAACTATCATATCACACTGTCCAGTTACAAGCATGACAGGCACACTGTCCTATTAGTGCTCAAATCAGGCTGATGATAACAATTCCCATTCAAGAATTTTGTTCTAGTTTTGATTGGGACGGAAATTGGACATGTAGGTTCTCATTTGACCCTGAAAAATATGTTAACTCATTAAAGTGCTTTTTAATTGGGTGTTGTAAGACTAAAACTGAAGCAAACACTTAAGCTGATCTGAGCAAATGAAAATATCAAAAGGAACAAATTAGAACACACTGGAAAGACAAGAAAGCTGACTAAAGTGTAGTAGTCGTTTGTAATCTGCAACACACAACTTAGTAGACAGCTTATCAACAATAACAATAGCTAGATCTGAACTTCACTAATTTAGCTATGCTAAACAGCTTAAACAACAGTCTTGTATCCAATAGACATACATCCATTTACAGTACTTAAAATCTATTTTGGCACTCACTCTTTTTCTTGATCCAATTCCTCTTCAGTCATTTGGTTTTCAATATCTTTGATACCCAATCGACTTGACTTGTAGTAAGTCTGAATGTTGGAAGTATCTGCCATTGTCATTTCTTTCTCCTTTCTCTTTTCTGGCTCCTCTGAGATGGGTTCACTAGACTCTCTACAAATCTTCTCTTTTTCATCCTCACTGAGGTAATGAATATCTTTTGCCTTTATAATTCCTGCTCCTTCCAGAAACTTTGTAGCCTCCTCAACTGTCACCTCATTGTTATCATCATCCTATATTTCCATCAGGAAACAACGAAGCTTTACTCAGATATTTTGGTTTTACTAACTGAGTTGATAATGTAAATTAACCACCATAACAAGTTTCTAAAGTTGACTTTCTGAACGTTAGCTCTTCAACAGAGTGAATGAGGAAGAGCTAACAGTCAAAGTGTTAGCTTCAGATTAGCACCTCAGTCGATAAAGCCAAATTATCTTGTAACAACCCCTACCACTGCAGCACCACAGTTTTTTTGGAAACTAACCTCTTTATACAACAGTTTTAATTAGTTTCCCAAGGGAGTCTTAAAGTCTAATGCTAATTTAAGGGACATATTTAAAACCTGAGGGACAAACACATTTAAATCACCTTTTTCATAAGTTGCCCCCTCTTAAGAAACTTATACAAAACAAAACTCTTATGATTAAAAATTCACAGAGCTTTTAACAGCATAATTCATTATGCAGTTTGAAATTCTAAAATCATAACTTTAAAAGTAGTGGTGGTAAAAAGCCTTACTATATTTCTGTATTTTGCAATGGCGGACAAAAGGCATACTTTCCAATGGAACTGTATTACGGTCAAACTTCAGTTATGCAGACCTTGGATTATCCAAATTTTTCGATTATCTGGACTTGTTTCTCTGGTCCCATTTTTAAATTAAATATTGATTGGTCACATTCGAAATCTGCTACTTCTTTTTTTCATTAGCCAAAGCATAAGTTAGGTCACTGTTAAGTGTGTTGGTCAGCTTGATTCCCTTTGATTAAAACTTTTAGCAAATGTTGACAATTCATGGAAAGATTTGAGAATTTGCTTTAATTCTTGCATGATACAAATTAAATAATAAATATTTTATTTCACGTTATTCAGGTTCATTTTATGTTTCAATATTCATAGTATTGGTTATCTAGACTCTCTATTATCAGGACTGGTTCAACCAGTCCCCATGAATCTGAATAATCAAGGTTCAACAGTATTCTTGGAATCAAAGCAGAGCAAATGATGCACATACTTACTGCTTTTTAATGAACAATGCAAGAGTTTGTCTGTTTGACAGCAAGGTTTCAATAATAGCTAGTCCAATGTTACACTTAGGAAAATGATCTACATATTTTAATGACATGAAAAACTCTTGACGGATACAATAACAATGATGAAATGATTGACATTTCCTCACACAATACTCTATTTATGACAGTAAAAATATACAACATCTGCTTTATGGTTAACGAGTTAGGAAATACAATCCTTTTGAAGAATTTACGGCTGGAAATAAAAAAGTTACGGGAATTGAACTTGAATCGAGCTGCTTAAATCACATGCGCTGGATCATCATTTTAATTTCACATTCATTCATGTCTCAAATTTTTTTGACGAATAGGAGACATATACTACGTAGAAATTCGACTTTCGCTAGGAAAAAATTTTAAACAGATGGTTTTAAACTGGTTAATTTTTAGAACACGATGAATAAATATGGAAATAATTAGAAAGTCCTCTACATTAAACTTGATCGTTAAAAAGCGAAACAACAGACATCGCTCTCTTGTTTAAGGGTTGTTCGCAGCCAAGGGGAGTTTTTCGAAACGATTTGTTTTTCATTCAGAATTCGTATAAATAAGCCAGAGGGAAAGAGCAAGTACACATAAAATCTTCATAAATAAGAAAATAAAGAGGACGATAGCTTAGACAACGAACACAACTAAAATACTCACCTTCTGTTTTACCGTCACTGTGTGTGTTTCTTCCCCAGAATTCGACCCTGGCCCCTTAACCATTCTTCGCCATAGGTACCAAGTAATCAATACCACTAGCACGGCAAATACGACAGGAAGAATATTCTGAGATAAAAAGAAATACATAACTGGTACTTTATTGCCAATTATCCGCTTACGACCTACGCAGAGCAATCAAGGCAATCGAGGAAAAAGTATCTTTGTTATTTAGACGGGCTGAAGGCCGCTGGACAAGCCTCGGTTCCATGTGGCAGGAAAAAAAACCAGGGGGAGGGAGCGATTAGGCAGGGTACATTACGAAAATACAATTCGAACTAAGTTTAGAAGAAGTACGTTTGGAGCAAACGCTCGGCAAAAAGATGTCATGTACACAAGACAAACTCTAATTTGTATGTCTCTGGCTCTGCAACCATTTTTGCTTCTGTAACCACCCGAATAGTCCCTTTTTCCATTCAGGCTGAAACGCGTGCGTAGTCGAGCCCCAAATATCCTATTGTCGTCGTCCGCTGCTTAGAAGAAGTAACTGACACCTAAATAGGCTTCTTTCATGAAATGAATCATCTCTCTGATTGTAAAACAAATTCGCCTTGTAAGCACCTTAGGAAATGTATGATAACAGTATGACGACTGAGCATAAGGATGTTTGGAAGTTTAGGGATGAATCTTTGTTGCTCTTCCTTCTACGCATCTCTTAAAAACTGTAAGTGATGACTTTGCCTTCTAATGAGATTGACAGTTAACTTTTATTTACATGTCATACACAAAATATTTACAAATAATAAAAAAAAGAAGCCATAGTGAAAGGAATGATTTAAGGTTGTAACATTTGCTTTATACGATAATAAAGCAAGATGACTCCGATTGGCAGTCGGGAGACTGTAACGTTTTAAAATTGTATTTCCCGGAGCTTTAACCTGACTAGTAAGCGCAAATTAAATTTTAGCCCAAAAAGAAGCGTTGACGCACACTTCCCGCGCTTATCACTGGTGCACGTTTTAACCTCGACTTCTGATTGGCTCATTCTGGCTATGATTTATTTGGATTAAGTCCAATAGAGGGTTACCAAATTAATTGAAAGCCCCTCTGAGATGAGTAACTCTAGCTATGATAGCTTCCAGGTTCGTCATAAGGATCTCACTATCTTACACTATCCGCGACTGAATTTCACAGTTGAGAAACGGGAGTGATACAGAGGGCGTCGTTCAAAAGGGAAGAAAGAGTTAGGAATATTAACTGGCTCTACGATTTCTTGATTGGCTCCCTGCCCTCTACGAAGGTTAATTGACGTCTTTTATCAGTACCTTAGGGGGAAGAAAACAGAGAACTCCAGCGAGGACATCAAACATGGTGCAGGATGGACAAAATTGACATAGACTGTAGACGGCAAATTAAACAGAATTTTTCAAGATTTGCAAGTCGTTACTCAGCGCGAGTGACGGACATCAATCTCTGCACGACTGCACGAAATATCAGTTAATAACTATAGTTTGAGTTTGTCTATTAAACAGTTCTAGTGTGATATTACTCAGGAAGGCTGGGATGGAGTTAAATCTGTTCAAATAAGTCGATATTTGATCCGTTAGCTGAGAGGAAAAATCCGTGGCTAGCAACATCATTTCACCTTTAACATTGCTCTGGAAAAAAAAAGAAAAAACGCGACAAGGTCAAACACGAGGCAGTTATCAGGTAAAGTCAAATTTTCGTTAAAATACTTTTTCTTTAAAAATAGCTTTAAAAATTAATACAGATTTACCAAGCAAAAAAATTGGATATGATATAACACCGTTGTCGCTCATGTCTCAAAAACATCTCCAGTTCGTTTCCAACGTTTAGATGTACAGTAAGTTTAATCAACTGTAGAACAAGAGAATATTGTTGATATTCTGTTGCTGTAGAACTTACTTCAAATAACAGATCGTCCGTAGATCTCTCAGCATACATGGACTGAAGCCGATACTGATTGTCTCGAATGACATCAATCTTGTAGCCTGTTAAGGCATAGCAAGCCTCACGAAATTCTTGAATCTTCTTCTTGAAAACCTGACAGTAAAACGTTACGTGACATGTTAACACGCTGGAGAAGATTGCGTTACACTTTTTCTTACAAGTTTGTTCTAGAGAGCGAGTGTGCTCTGACTTCTGTGGCACGCATGGTACATGAGTACGCTTACATGCGATTCATTTAAACTGTTGCAACAAACCTCTTCTTTGTTTTACCTCTTTTAAGCGCTGATTTTTCATCTCTGCCGAGGACAACTGTGCTTTAAAATCTGTTGAGAAAATGACAAAATCTCAACCTTGTTCAGAAGGAAGATAATAAGATTTTGATGGGACCGGCAGCTGCCCTCATAACCGTGTTAAATAAGGAGCAATGATTAGGTATTAACCAGCATCCTATGAGTAATGAATGAGATAATGCATGGGGGCTCTCACAGGCGCTGTAGCACGAGCAGCGGAACCGGGAGACTTAAATGCGCAGGTTTCTTATTTGGCTCGTTTCTCGCTGCTTCGGCGCTTGAGCCGCAGTGCCCTGGAGAGTCTACCCGCATACCAGGGACTTAAAGGCTAACCTTCCACTTGTTTGAACACACTTGGTGCAGTCTCAGGACCGAGCTTGCCGAGGAGACTGGTGTCATTAGGGCTGCCGCCTCCCTCCTCCACGACCGTTAGTCTCCTCTTCAGATATTCGTTCTCCTTCCGCAGATTTTCCAGCTCCTCCCCACGCTGTTGTTTAGCGACACTGGATGGATTCATCGACAGATGGACAATCTTGGTTTTAGTTGGATCGTAATAACCCTGGAGGTACAAAGATGCAGGTCAGAGGAGCAGGGACCCATTTCTTGAGAATCCCATTAGTTACCTCACAATACTGGAATTCAAGTAATAAAACTATTCAGAAAACAAACGGCTCTTTTGCTCGTCTACATTCTGTTAGCGCTCGGAAACTACGGAAGAAGTTATCACCGAGTTAAACCACATCTTCTGATCCTTTCTGTCCGAAAAAACTTATCTCAGTCGTATGTATTGTTCGCTGCAGTTATAAAAAGACCCGATCGCCGCTGTTTTGGTCCCACAACACAAGGAATCAATGACAGTAGCTGAAAAACTACGCACCTACCTCTCCCCTAACCCCCTAACTTATTATCAGTTGACTAATGTTGGGTTAAGGGAGGGGTAGGTGCGCAGTTTCTCAGATACTAGTATTGATCCCAACACGGATCAATGCAAAAATTTTCAAAACGAAGAGCTAACTGTAATGAGTTTTGACTGTCTAATAAATGATCTCCATTAATGACCATACCCGCATGTGCATTTGGTCTTTGTTGATTTCGTAAATTTCCAGCTGTTCTTGTAGCTTGGCATTCTCCGCCTGTAGTTTTTCTAACTCTATCCTGTGAGAAATACATTGTTTAAATAGAAACTCTTTAAATTACAGGTTATGAGGTTTTAATTTGAGAACTTAATTAAACGCACGATCCTAAAAAAGATCTACACTGTGACCTGTTACAGTGAACTCAACTGTCACGATTCCGTTCATCAGTGCCTCAAGGCCGGTGTCACGCATTTTCGACGTCCTTAATCACAAGGTTAAAAATAAAGAAGTTTTTTCCAGCCAGTCCTAGTTTTTTCAGAAATCTTAGTCCGGCCAACTAAACAATAATTTCAGATTTTAATCATCCAATCAAAATGAGGGTGATCGAACTGAGCAGCATACGTCATGCCCTCATAAACCAATCAGATTTCAAAACAATCTAGCCGAAGGGTGTCCATTCACAGTGGCCTGTTAAACCTAATTGGCTGAGAAATGACAGCTTGACATGGATCAAATGGACGGCATATGTCTACTAAGCCAATCAAAAACTGAACAGGGTCAGCTGTTAGACAAAATTGAGAAACTTCTCTGAAAACAATCCATGAACTGGAAAAAAACAGTTACCTCAAGGCGCTGTCGGCAGGTTTAGCTGCGGTTTGGTTGGAAACCTTGTCTCGCAATTCGCAGTTTTCAACCTCAAGCTGTATAAATAGCATCAAAAAAATTATTAATCATCGTACCCCTAAAATACTTTCATACATTTAGTATATGTTTTAACATCTGCTCGATAGAGATACTGGGCAAATATCTGTTAAAAACCCTTCGAGAGCAGCAAACGCCTCTCCTCAATTTGTCTTGCTTACGGAACAGTAGTCTTCTCTTTGCTTATTTCAGGCAAATAGAGGTGAACACGAGGCTAGTGGGAAGGGTGAGTCACTAGTGGGAAGGGTGAGTCACGCACGAGAGGAAAAGTGCGACACTCACCTTTCTCTTTTACCCCCACTCGCCTGAAAAACGCAAAAAAAAGGGGAGAAAGGGGAAATGACGCTTGTTGTGCCGGTTATTGATATTAAAATCGTTCAATGTAATTATAACAATTGCATACCTGATTAGCCCTGAGTCTTTCTCTGCTTGTTTCGTTGGATTTCTGGTTCACTTCAAGCTGTGACACGACAAAACAGATACATCCGATGCTTACTTATTAACTTCATCCAGTTTCAGTCTCTGAAGAGGCCCCTTCGGCCCCCATTACTCACACATCAAGAATGAGGACATGATTTTGTAGCAAAATAAGAGCGCCATCTTGGGCTTCCGCGACAAAAAATAAAAACACAATCAGAGAAAACTTCAAAATGCACCTCGAACCAAGCCGAAATTGATGAACTCAAAGTTAGGTGACGGTAATAGAGAAAGGTTTTCTTTCCGAATTAAATTATTTTGTGTTGAAGTTTAGTACAGCCGAATCAGATTGCTTGACTCAAAAGCGTTTATGATTTTCTAGAATAAAACTATAACTTTTGAAGAATAAAAACACTCTTGATGGCATATCTGATAGTTATCTCAAGTGGTGATTTATCACAGAAGTTAATAGAATGAAAATGCAATATACAGGGGCTTGCTTTACCAAACACTACTCTGAACCAACAGACCTTAAAAAGAAATTTGAACGTAACTCACCTCCAATGTTTCGATGTGTTCGTGGCATGTCTTGAGACGATCTTCCGCCTGTTAAAGGACGAAAACAAAACACGGTTGAATTCCAAACGAATTCGTACGGTAATGGACCATTCACTATTTATCGTGTGGGGGGGAAGGGCGGGGGGGAGATTATTGAGGGGGGGTCCTAGGATTTAAAGGAGGAAAGAAGGGGGATCAGTCGTCTCTAACAGAGCTTAAAGGGGGGATATAAAAAAATTGACCGACTGACACTGAGAGGGGAGGGGGGAGTCATTAGGATATTACAGAGCTTTAGGGGGGATCAGGTCAATGTTATCGTTACAAAAAAAACTCTCCGACCCCCCCAGGGCAATAGATAATGACCAGACCTTAAGTGGTTGCTTGAGAATAAACTGAGTTGTTAAAATGTCCATAAAGTTTCACGACGTTTTACACGCCGGATGGTCATATGTTAGAAAATATCCTAATTAATGAGAATTTTAGCTGTAACATAAACGTATCTCCTCAACCCACCTCTTGTAACCTGGAGCGTATTTGAGGATCGTAATTTGAAGAGTAGCTACTGTCATAAGTGTCAAGGATTCTGCGGCAGCCGTCACGCTCCTGGGGGGAGGGTAATAACAAAAAAAAAAAAGGAAGTGAAAAAATTTCAGAGACAATGTCTTCTTTCAAATTTTAAATTTTTGACTGCATGTCAACGATCGTTTTTTCCAATCCAAGACTTACAGCTGTAACAAGAAACAAGCGTCTTTGGAGCCTTTGATTTAGTTCTTTTTGTCGCTCACCATTCTCCTAGTAATTGAAAAAAATTAACACACAACAAAGTCAATTCAAAGCATGAATTACGGATCATTTTTACTGCATTTCAATTTTATTAAAATTTCTCAGGTTTTCAAAGTTCCGAAAAAAAAGATTACGCAGCTAAAAATCCCAAAAGGCAGGAGGAAGACCAGTTGGCTGTTTAACCCTTAAACTCCCAGAATTGATCAACATGTAACTTCTCCCTATAATATCCATACATTATCCAGCAAACAAGTCATGAGAATATTCAGACTTATCAGGTAGAGATTGTTATCTTGATCCACCACCAAATACTCTCAACTAATTTCCAAGGAAATGTGCAGCAACCAGAGGGGAGAATTAAGCATCAGATCATGGGAGTTTAAGGGTTAAAGAATGCAGTGAAGTATATGGGATGCATTTTAGACCTTGTAATCATGGCAGGGAGGTGGCTGTTGTAGAAAGGGGGCTACTACTGGAGACTCAAATGCAACGCTTATCCTAATAATGTCATGCTTGGTGAATCTATAACTACTCACTCAAAAGGCTACATAACATGGTCTTTCAAGGGAAGTAAAAATTAAATTCAACACAATTGTGCCTGAAGTAGCTCTAGTGACCCAAAGTTCATATATGAGAGATGGTAACTTGCAGAAAGCCGATGGTAAATGAAGGCAGTTGGGTGGAATGCATCAACATGAACTAGTATCAGATGCAGAGCCTTGTAATATATAATACATATATATGAGTCGACCTTGGCATAAAGCACTCAATGCTGTGGTAGCAGAGCTGAGTATATATAAGTGAAAGAATCAACGAGGATGCATCGCTTCTCTGTTACTCTGAGTTTCACACCTAAGCGCTTGTCAGACAGAACTTTCTTCAGTTCTGTCTGACGAGCACTTAGAACTTAAATTAACTTCTATGAATTGAGTTAGACAAAAAACAAAGAGACTACGCTTTACCCTGACGAGCCTGTTTCATGATTGAATCACTCTTCAGGGGATTTTAAAGGAGTGATTTAATCCCAAAACAGGCTTGTCAGGGTAAAGCATCATCACTTTGTTTTTTCCCTAACTTGAGTTAACTTGAATTGAGTTTGGGAAAAAAGTGACGATGCTTTACCCAAACAAGCCTGTTTTGTGATCAAATCACCCTTCACTGGTGCCTTCCGCATCTTATAATCGAATAATTACCTTAAATTCAGCTGACTCCTTTTTAGCAGCTGCCAACTCCTGCACTGCTCTCTGATAAGCTGTCTCATGAATCTGTGCACTGAAAAAAAGAAACAACAACAAAAACAAAAAAACAACAAGGAACAATCAACATGCATGAACAGGTGACCACAGGGATTAACTGTACAGCCAGGCTGATGAAAAGTTCTGCTCAGATAGAGGCTAACTCTTAAAAATCCCATCACTTGAATTATAGTAATTATTCCTTCTTAGCCTAAGGGCCATATATATTCTCAACAAGTTAAGATAATTTAGTGTCAAATCAAAATAGCAGGTTCCAGATTACCTAGATTTCAGCTCACTTTGTGTTTCTAATAACACTACTTGGCTCTTTTGAAGATTTGCAACATCTTGTGCAAGTTGGGCTGGAGATCTGTTGGGAAATGGATCTTTAATAGGTATTACAATGTACATGCTATTCTAAAATGGCAGAATTAACATCATTTGACTTTTACCTGGCTATTGTTGCCTCATTTAAGAGGCAATCAAGGCAGAGAAGATAACAAATGTAAATTCAATAAATTAACATGCAATTATCCACATTTTGAAACAAATTCCGTGGGTGACAGCGATATAATGTCTAGCATATATTGGAGTTTCAGTTGTTTATCATTTTTCACTCTTTTAATATCATGGTAAATTAATTTGAATTTAGTGAACTGATTGTTCATAGCAGGAAAGTCTGTGTAACTCAGCTTACAATATCAACTGCAAATTGAAACATTAATTGCTTTGGAAAGAATCATTTATGGTTCACAGACCTTAGCCTTTTTGTCCCTGACAGATCTTCAGTCTCCCACTTCTGAATTTTCTTTTTAAGCTCCTAGGAAGTTAATTATAATTTATTAATCTCAGCAACAAATACAAAGCACAGCAACAAAATCACAAAAAAAGTATAAGTTCTTAAAACACTCTCAAACAGTGTTCATGACATAAAATGTCAGTGTACAATTCTAGAATATGGTTTGCTTGAACCACAACCTGTCCATTTATAAATAATCATGTATAAAGATTGAGCAGCATCTAATTTCTCCTTACAGCAACACTGCTGAATCATTCATAAGAGTCCTGAGAGTAAAGGAAATAATCACTAACCTAAGAGGGTTTGATTGTTAAACAACTTCTCCTTGCCAGTAGCAAAGGAATGTATCAAGAAGAGCATGAAGAATATGGATTGTGATATTAGGGTATAAAGGGTTAAATTTTACTGTAAACCAAGGAAAACTGTGAAAACTGTGCATGGAGTGAGAGAGTGCTCTGACTAAAAAGAGAGAAAGCCAGTATAGGCCATTAGAAAACAAAACCACAAACAGAAATAGTAATCAAATTGTAGTTTCTTTTTTGGATTGTTTGCCTGTTTTGAACCTTCATGTGATTCATCAGTGCTCAATTGACAGTGAATAAGAATCGGAGTCAGTGTTGAATGCCATGTTCTTTTTTGTTTGAGGAACACTACAGAAGGTTACTAGAAATTTAAATAAGGATTATCAGAAGCCAAATGTTTTTACTTATGAAAACACTCACTTACAGACCTCATTTTCAATCTCCACTCTCATTAACTCTGTAACTCTTTGCTCTGCTCTCTGCAGTTTCCCTTGTAAATTGTCTGCTTTCTCTTTTAACAAAAGATTACTTTCATTTGTTTCTCTGTCAAATGCAAGTAAACATAAAAAACATATTGTTTGGTTTTATCCACTGAGTTGAGAATGTAAATTTGGCCACCATCAAGAGTTTGTGTTAAGTGTTTGCCCTTTGTCAGAGCAAATAGGCAAAACACACATGTAGACAGGTTAAAAGTATTTAAAAGGACATGCACTTTGTTGTGTAATGTGGTTAAAAGGGCCAATCATTAAAAATGGTGCATCATAATGAAATACTAAGAGAGTACAGTAATGAATTAATTTAGTGCCTGGACACTTATTTACTTTTGGTACCTCCAAGGTAGGCACTTATTTGGAACAGGGTGCTCATTTCTTTTTGAAGAAATAGCAGAACTTGTGAAACAAAGTATTGAAGGCCCCCATTCAAACCAGTTTGAAGGAAATGCAAACTTCTGTAATTCTTTGTTTTGTTTTTTTCAGTTCTAAGGTCTAAGTGACAGTTTATCATTTTCTTCTAGTGTCCTGTTCCATAATTTGCATGCATGTGCATTAGTACATTTCCAAGAATTTAAATATATATTGATAAATGGCAAAGGGCATTTCATGAGGACTAATGTGCCTAAATGGAAGCATGTAACTTTTTATTTAAGTTTGACACTGATCTTGAGCTTTTTTAAGTTAATATTGAAGCACAGTCACTGTGATCATGTCCAAGAAATACATGGTTAAAAGGATCTACCTGTAATAATGATTTTCATCTTTTAACTTGGCATTTTCTTTTTCCAATTTTCTGTACTTTGTAAGCTGTGTCTGCATCACCATTGCAACTCCTGTAGCTTCATCTTGGCGGGATAACTTCTGCTCCAATTCCTTACAAAGTAAGTGTTTGACAATTAAACATATCACAGGAGGTCCACATGGGAAAAAACTCTGTCCAAGGTCTTGAGTATGGCTCACCATCAAAAGGCCAAGGGCCATACTCAAGACCAATGCCACAGTATTTTTCACAAGCAAAATGACCTACACTGCTAAATAACTTATTAATTTTATCCTGCTGGTTTGTTGTTTTGCTTTGCCATGAATGGCACAGAAAAATACTCCAGTTCATGGTCCAAATTGTAAAAGGCTACACCTGTTAGGAGTACATGATTAGCCAATCAGATTCAAGTATTTTAGATTCCAACCTTTTGAGATGCTTCAAAAAAATTTATAGCCCTTTTTATATAAAATTGCCTAGAAAGTTATAACCTCAAATCAACCCTGTAAAGGAGGGCCTCTTCTTATATTTGCATTAATATGTCATCATAATACACAAATTTCAAAACAAGCTGGTGACCGCCAGAGTTTGACCAACTACATGATAACATGTGGCTGGTTATTCTGGTCAAAATAATTACCTTTTGGCCCTTAACCCTTTAACTCCCATGAGAGACCAAGACAGAATTTCTCCTTACAATATACATCCAATATCAAGCAGGCAAGTGATAAGAATAAAGAAAAATTTCAGTAAGGGGATTATAGCATGTTCCAATACCAAATTCTCCAAACTAACATCACAAGAACTGTATGGGAGATAGTAGGGAGAATTACTAATGAGATCTTGGGAGTTAAAGGGTTAATGAACTTATCACAGTCACCTAGTTTTGCAGAGTCTGACACCTACTTCAAAACATTTTAACACCACTGTAATAACATGAAGTCTAAAACATGTGTTCAATTTACCTTGACTCTATGCTCAGCTGTTCTTGAATGTTCTCTTAGCTGCTCAAGCTCTGGCAGCTGAGTCATCACTTCACTAAGTCTTCTGTAAAATTAAAATTAATGTATGAGAATCTATACATACCCAGTACTAAAAAGATAATATAAATATAAGGTAAATGAAAATACATAATGGATATGCAAATTTATTTGTTCAGAATTGTCTACAAAATCAAACATATTCTACTCTCATGTAATGCACATACATTCTTAAATTTTCATAACCCTTTGACCCCTGAGAGTAACTGGCATCTAATTTCTCCTTAAAATATCACCCCTTAATCACATATTAAGGACACAAGAATAAAAGAAATGACCACCAACTAAAGAAACTCTGTGTAATAAGAAGTGTAAACAGAGATCACTTTTAATTACCTTTTGACATTTTCAAGCTGACTCTCAGTATCTCCCAGTTTATTTTGCATCACAGCTAGCTCAGTTCCCTGTCTGAAACAAACCAAAAATGAAACATCTCTATAACTAAATATTTTATTTCCTTACTTTCACAGAGGTGAGGGGCAAGGGGGTACATCTTGAGATTAAATCCATTAAATATTCATCCTGATGCAACTTATTGATCTGAATGTGTCAAATGATACAGCTTAAACTGGGAAATATTCTACAAGTGGTATTCCCCCAATATTAAACTGCATATGTAATACGACATATTGCTTGAAATTAGAGCTGAGAAGGTGGAGCTTTTTGCTGTTGTTACAGAAGAGAAAAACTGGCCTGTTGACAATGAACTCTTAAAACTTATGATGGTGAAAACAATAAATTACCTTGGGGACTAAAGCTTTGTTTTAGAGTGGTGTGGTCTGATGAGGGAATCTTTCCAATTCACTCACTAAACAATTACCTGAAAAGAGAATTCTTCAAATCCATTTCTTTTTTACCAGAATCCTCCCGCAACTGAAAAATAATTAAGACGTTGTATTAAACTTGACAAGTCTCAATACTCAGCCAACAGTAATAAATTCTGCTTTGCGTTCTTTTGAAGTAAAACAAACAACTTAAACGCAAAAAAAAGTAGAAATAAAGCTAAGAAGATCCGATAAAGGTACGTACCTCATCTTTTTCTGCACACAGTTTTAGTTTTTCCCTCTGCAAGTTTTGAATCGTTTGCTCGGATTTGTTGCGGTAAGTCTCGTACTCTTTTTTCAGGTCTTTCAACTGATCTTTGGCGTTTTTTTCTTGCTCTGCGATATACTGAATGTTTTTTTGTAGGTCTTCGTATTTCTCTTCCATTCTCCTCCGTTCAAGCCTGTCATTTCCACTATCCTTTTCAAACTCGATTCTTGCACGTTTTCTTTCTGATTCCAGGACATTCATTTGACTCTCTAGATGCGCGATTTTGCTTCGGCTTTTGATGAGCTCCACATCTTTTTCACGCTCGTTAGAAAAAAGGCTTCCCTGGCTCCTCGATTTATTCAAAGTTTTCGCGAAGCTTTTGGAAGATGGTCTCTGACTTTGCTCATGTCCATCGCTTGATGGATCTTCATAAGTCAGCCGGCTCCTTGGATCACTCGTTAGAAATTGATCGAATTCACCCATGATTCTCACAACAGCAGTGCTATCCTCTGGAGTTCTAAGGAAATTCATTTTTTAAATGCTATTTCTTCACTTCTCCAAAAATTTACTCTCACGTAAAGCAACCGACAGCCGCCATTTTGAAGAATTATCGGGCTCGAAAAGAATATCGGGATTTTGAAAGTATTCAGCCAATCAGACCTCAAAGTTCATAAGTCTGGGTGAGTCTGGGAATGACATCGCAGACGAGTGAAATAAATGTCCTAATTTCTTCCAAGCATGGCTGAGGAAATCTACCGATAAGTATAGAGTTAAAATTACCACGAAAATGTCTTCCAAATTGGTTCGTAAAGGCCTTGATCTTGTGATCGGGGAAGGAGTATCAAGATCTCAAAAACAGAAGGAGAAACAACTCGCTAAGAAGCAGAAAAGAACTTCGAGAGGAAACAAACAGAAACAATCACGCGCACGTGAAGTAAGAGGCTTGCAGTTATCATCAGGTACTGAAGTAATACAGCTTTGGATCTCGTTTTTAAAATGGAGTATTAAAATTGTTCTCTCGTTGTTTCCTTTCACGAAGATCCTTTAGGAACACAGTGTTTATGTAAGGGCAGAATGTATCACAAAGTTGTGTGACAAATCACAAGCTTTTGCAAGAGAGAGAAGTTTCATTAGGCACTATACAGTTTCTTATTGTGTTCTTAGCCTCTTTAGCTCTAAAAATAAATTAGACTACATTGTTTTACAAGTTTTGATACTATTTTTCATGCTTTTCTCAAATTTTCATGACCAAACATCCATGGTCTTTTCTTAGAGGCCATGTGTATGTTACCGCACAGTAGCACTACTACAACCCTTGGAAACTTCCTTAATTCAGCTTTTATGCGATGGTAACTATAAACCGATTTGATTTTGCTGACCACCATACTATTATATTTTAAGTTGGAGTCCACATATTACCCCTTGCCCTGTGATAAACTTGTAGAAATATCAGTTGCACAGGGTCGGAGACACCTAAATGTTGCAACAGCGGAAGATGGCTCTGAGAGAGTGGAGTGGGAGGAACTTGACACCACCTCAGTTTGGACAGAGGCTTAGGTCAAATCTTATTGAGAACCTCACAATATGTCACCAACGCCAACAGAGAATTTGAAAGCAATCTTCGCAGTAATGAACACCACTTAAGCAGAAGTGAAAGCAAAGTTGGTAGAGCACTGCACCAGTATTGCAGAGGTCATGGGTTCAAATCCCATTCAAGTCTGAATTTTTCTGTAGGCAATATTTTCACTATTGCGTAAGTGGTGTTCATTACCACAAAGATCCCTTTCAAATCCATTTTTAAACCACAGTTCACATATATGATTTCCATATATTTCCAGTCATTTATTCCCAATGTTGTCTGGTACATTCAAAGTTTCACCCCAATTCTTCCCTAGATACTTTTGTTTCAATCAAGTTCTTTAAGGGTTCTGATTTGAATTGTAAATACTATAATTATTTACAGGCCAAAAAAGAAAGACACAAGAAGTTGACTTTACAGAGGAGAACTTAGAATATTTCAAGAATGCCACATGGAAGATCAAGAAGGACACTTATGACAAAGTATTGTCACAAATGATTACTTTTCATTTCTGTATTGAAAGCTTTATCTTCTAAAACTTGTGTAGACAAATGTACCTCAAGCAGAGGAAATCTTTGTAAAAATAACAGCCAAAGACATACATGGTTAGTCACTAGCTGACATGTCACTAGTTTGGGCGAATTTAGCAGTTGGCAAAATGCAATAGATGTAGGTATACTGGGTGATCTTCCTCTCTGAATATAGCAAATTTGCTTTCAAATTCCTAATCCTTTCCAAATCAACTGTTCATGCTCTAATGAGCTTTCAGGAAGTTTATTGGAGGAATTACTTTACCTGCTTTTAATAATCCTTAGGAGATTTAAGATATATACTTCTCTGCACCATTGAATCATTTCTGAGTATTAAATAAGACAGTTTGAAAGAAAATAAACATCAAGAATAGGATAAGGCATTTTGTTGTCTTTTGGCTATTGACAATTGCAAATTCTTTAGAATGTTTATTACGTATAGACAGAGCTAGTTACTTGAAGTAATACCACTTACTAAACCATCTCTAATCTGATGATTTGGTTTTACCAACTGAGTTGATAATGGAAAGTGGTTACCATAGCGAGTTGCTAAAGCTAGCAGTTTGAGTGTTAGCCCTTCAACAGCATAAATGGGGAAGGGCTAACCTTGTAACAAAGGGCTGATGGTCAAAATGTCAGCTTTGAAAACTCTTTACAGTGGCCAATTTTCATTATCAACTCAGTTAATACAACCAAATTATCTTGTAAAATCTTTGCCAATGCAAAACTACAATTTACATCTCCTTAACCCTTTAACTCCAAGAAGTGATCAACATGAAACTTCTCAGTATAATATCCATACGTAATTTGGCAAAAAGGTCATGAGAATATTCAAACTCATCAGGTAGAAGTTGTGACCTTGATCTAACACCAAATTCTTGTAACCAATTTACAAGAAAGCACCTAGAGGGGAGAATGAACGATCAGATCTTGGGAGTTAAAGATTAATCAAGATTTTAAATTATAAAAGAAAATTAAATATTACTCTTACTATACAAAACTGATTTTCCCTCAGTTTATAAATTTAAAAAATAGGGCGATGATGCTAAAACTAAATCTTTTTCAAAAATTTGTAGCTGATTTTGCCCTTTAAATAAATTTAAAACATTGTGTACAACAATATTCTGTTTTAAAAATCATTCTTGAATTT
Source organism: Pocillopora damicornis (assembly GCF_964200805.1). Lineage (NCBI taxonomy): Eukaryota > Metazoa > Cnidaria > Anthozoa > Scleractinia > Pocilloporidae > Pocillopora > Pocillopora damicornis. Next base: position 18,647,262 of record NC_142679.1, on the reverse strand, counting down.
TTGTCAGTTCAATTCTGTAAATTGTATGTTATTTAAATGTTTATATTTTGTTTCTGTCTTCAAGATTTTAGAAAGGCAAAGTAAATTCCAAAGGAAAAAAACCAAAGATGAAAAAGTTGATGACTCAGATGCTGAAGAACCAGGAGGTCTGTTTGATGACTAAATGAAGAAAAATGTACCATTCAAACAAATCGATTCTACAGCCACTAAGGGACAGAAGACAAACTTATCTGTACTTTGTGGTCATCATGGATCTTGACATCTCGACATGTCAGAAAGTGAACAATTTCGCGCAGGCAGGTTTTGATGGTCAGAAAGCATCGGTTGTATGGGAAGGTGACCTTTTCGACGCTCAAGCTAATTTTTGATTCGATAAGACGTTTCGGGAACCCTTCGCATCAACTTTGGGAGTTTCAACAGAGGATTGCCTAGCAAGGATCTTGTTTGCTTGAATGCAATTCTAGCAAAAGCTCTTCTTGCATGAAGAAGCAGTTTTTTCGTGGCCTTTGACTTGTACATTCCTCTTTGCTGCCTAACTACCTGTGGGGTACTTTCAAGGAGTCACAGGTACTTGATTTTTCCTTTTGGAAAACGCTTTACCGATCGATTTCTCTCCAGCATCAAACATAATCTGGCTGTCCCCCTGTCATCTCTCGTGCTTGTGCAGTAAGACCAGAAATTGCGTGTGTATTTACATTTAGAATTGGTAACTGCGAGATGTCATTTCCTTTTAACGGTGCCCGTACGTTTGCCGGGTTGATTAGTTCCCGAGACGTGTGAATACTATTAACACTATGCTCGCAATACTGCTGGAGTTCCAGGGAGTTTTCTGTTGAGGACCGAGACGGGCGCTTTGAGTAACTGTATTGTGGCCGATCAGGTTTAGATTTCCTTCCTCGCCTTCTTGCTTCAGGGCTGTAGCATGTTATTGTGGTAACCTGGTCGGTGAGAATAATTTCTTCAGTGAGCTGCGAAGAAAGAAATTAAAACCAATTTTAAAAAAATCGTCGGAGAGCTGTCAGGCACAATGATAATGATAACGCATGGCCACTATTGAGATAAATAAAACACTATGCTTAACTCTGCGTTGCTTATTTTTAGTTTGATTGATTCTAAAGTTTTGCAATAAAATGCTTTTGGAAGCGCGACCTCTTTCCATCATTTGATAGTCAGGACTGACATACCTCCCTCACATGACCCTCTCTGGATTGGTTTAGTTTTGCATCTGATTGGTCGAGAGGGTGACACGAGTCTTGTACCTACAGAGGTACAGCAAAACCATTGTAAACCCATAGGATTGAGCGCTTTTCAACTTAAAAGTGTCGTAAAAATCTCAACAGCCAATCAGGAGAAAGGAAAACACCTTTAGGAGCTAATGAGAACACAAACGAAAAATAACTAAATTGCCTAGAGCGCGGGAAAACGCGGGTGACCACGTCGTGACTGGTTTTTAGTTTCGCATCTGATTAGTTGAAAGAGAAGTGCGAGTTTTATGGACCAATCACAGAGCGATGTAAAGCACAATCAGTAATCGTTGCTCTATTCGATACTCAACCGAAAATTGGTCTACCCTGATTTTACAGTGTTCACTATCTTTCCAGTGACGTTCAAACCCGAACACAATTTATCTTTAACAACCACGCCCAGCCCTATCAGGACAAGGTGGTACCACTCTCAGTATCTTGAGGTTTTCGTACCTTAAGTTGTTTCCGAAGTTCCTTTTCAACCGCTTTATAGCCATTAGCTGTTGCTATCTGTGTGAAACGGATGAAAAAACGAAAATGAAATGATATTTGTGGCGAGGAGTTTAATTGAAATTTATTTAAGGAACCATACCACTATGGCCAAGGTGCCTTACCTGCAACGGAATCTGCCCATAACGATTGACGAGTGTTGCATCTGAAAGTAAAACAGGTATAAAATAGTATGGCTACGGTAGGATTTGTGCATCTTACAGAAAAACAAGTCTCAATTCGTCAAGTTCATTTCAGCCAGAATTTTCGCCACCCCTTTGTCTTTTAGTCCTTTTTTCCCTTAATTAGTAACAACTAAATCGATCTCTTCGAAGACCGAAGTTTGTGTTCAGTACTCGGTGAAACTGATTTCCAACTATTCATAATGTAGCTCAACTCGACAACTGTTTGATCTGATACTTTATTCCGGGTGCTGGTCACTACGACCATGATCCGTTCACGCCTCCTCACGGTTGTGCACCGTGAAAGTCCGTCATGCGCAAGAAGTTTCAATCTTCACAACTCTCAACAATCTTTGTTCCGCCTCGATTCTCTCTTACCACAGGGAACCCAAACAGACGGTGTGACAGTTTGCCATTTTTGACATTTGACTGTTTGAATTTAGAGGGCTTTTTATTTTACTGTGCACAAAGATGAGCATCCGTCAAAAACCCTTCAAATGGCACAACGTAAACATTCCAAGCAAAAATACGCTTATTTTATTGTTAAGTAAGAATATCCACCGCCTTTAAGTGCCACGATGAGACGATTTGAGTTCGTTTCATTCCTTTCCTCTAAATTCTAGTTTACAGTTACAACGTTCGTGTGCACCCCCTATTCTTGCTGAAAAATCGTTTATAACTGACCTGCACCTTCCTTCAGCAACAAATTAACGACATTGAGCCTCCCGCACATCGCTGCCATGTGGAGCGCGGTCTGTCCGTTAAAGTCAGACACGTTCACGTGACCGGCCCATCTTATTAAACGTTTCATGGTCCTTGTATCACCGGTGCTGGCAGTGCTTGTCATCAGAGAGGCCAACTTGCATTCACTTATGGTACCTCCACATGCCTTCAAGTATTGCACCACCCCATGATGGCCATTCACGATGGCGTCTGCACGGATGCATAAATATAACGCTAATCAGTTCAAACAAGCAATGCAAACAGGAGACACAGTTTTCTTGTGACTATTGTCGAAGCGGGCACATCTAGCCAATCACACCACGGACCGTCAACGCGTTAAAAGAATCAAAACTCAAAGCATAGACGCAAAAAAGTTGTTGAGCGTGGAAAATAAGTGGTACCTACATTATACCGAGGGCACAACGCGCACTGGCGGGTGAATTTTTTGGGGAAACACTGCGGCCTGATTGTTTGCTCGCAAGAATTCCGCGATACTTTCGCAATCAAATGGTCCAGGTTCAATGGAACTGATGTGGTCGAGTTATCAGGACATGTAGGACAGTTTACTCTCATCAGAGCTCTCTCCATCCATAACATTTTGGCAAAGTTATAGCATATTGGCAAAGTATTTGATGGTAAAGAATGAGAAAATAGCCTCGAAATACTTGGCTTCGTTTTCTGAGGTTTAAAGCAAGGGAGGTCCAGGCGCAGAGAGGAGGCCTCGAACCTAGGATGGCCAATCCAATCATTATCGAGCCGTCCTCTCCTTTTGGGTTTCATTTCTCTTAACTGACCGACTTTCTGTAGTAATATACATTACACGATTATTCAAAATTTTAATGATACTTTAAATAATTCACAAACACCAAGGTGAAACTTCAACAACATTACAACAACATTACGATCCTAATAATAAGCGACTTTGCTAATACTGGCGTCTGAATGAACGCTGGGATTTGTCAATCAAGTACCAGGTCCCTTATGGGGGAAGTTGTTCGCACGGCCACGATCTTGGTTGTTGAAAGGGTTGGCCAATCCCAGCTCATTTGGACACCAGTACTAACAAAGCCGCGTATTTTCAAGCCACCCATAAGAATAATAAATACTTTTCCACTGCACAAGCCACTTAGACTAGTGTCTATATCACGTAAAAAAAGAACATATCATTACACGACAGCGCGAAGAAAGGAAGTTAATTTTCCCTTTGTAATACCCAGCAAAATATTTCTCAATTCTTGTTGCGCTCGTTTGTAAAATGTTTCTCTCACCAATGGAAATGAACACTTATAACTTCGAGCTAACATAATATTCTTTATAATGTTCATGGCATAAGACATTAATATGGATAAATTTATGTACATTTTCATTCAAATGCTTTTCCTTTAGTCCGCATGCGTGTCAATCTCTCTTGCTTTGTTTGCTTTTCTTACATTCTCGTTTTGAGTTGCCTATGTGTAGCCTTACCCTCCCCCCCCCCCCCCCAAGAGAAACGGAAGAGTAACGAAATTACCTGAGGGAAAAGCATTTGAAAACTATAAGAAAAATTTCATTCCTCTAGCAAACTATTTTCATATGTTTTTTGGTTAGTTCTTAAAATTTGCCTACGCCTTTTGCATTCAATGCATGTCCGTTGGTAGCCCAGACGGCAATTTGTGACTTGCTGAAGCAACTCGCAGAGCGCTTAAGTAAAAATAATTTTCACATAATTTTAAGCGCAGAGAAAACCGTGCTTTTGAAATTCAGTAAGTACGTTCCTCTTTAATCGGTTCCGCTTTCATTCATTTGTGTTACACAGCTGCTCAAAACTTTAGAAAAATTGCTCGCAAAATGTTGATTAGTACTCCTCCGCGGGATCTATAAGACTTCAAAAAAAATTCCTACCTCGTCACGAAATTTAAATGCTTTGCAAAGTATTTTTGTACAGATTTTAAAACGAAGTTTGTGCGTGCCGACATAGATATTATCAAGATAATAAACTTTTCGTGAAATAATCAGTTGGATAATAAGCCTCTTTGCTAAGATTTCTTACATGCAGTACCAATGAGTACGTGTTGTCGTTGCTTTTGTTAAGGCCATTCGAGTACCCACGTAACGACGATACTTTCTCTTTTTCAAGAGTCTGAATCAAATTCTTCACCCCAACTTGAGCAAGTGCTAAGATCTAAGCAACAATGATTTATCTAAAATAAAAATGGGATTACGGAACGAAGCGGAATTCTTGTTAAGGACCCATAATCGAAAAAGAATCACTGAATAAAAACACTTGGTCCCACGGTGTTACCCAAACATTGACTGGCCTCAACAAATATTTTTAATCAGAGGGTATACTACTGTTCACCTCATGTCTATTCCTTGCTTTAGCGAAATTCGCACTGCCGATTCTAAAAGCAAGTTTCATCAGTATCATCTTGCTCTGTATTGTAGTTTCCCGACTGTTCAGATCCCTCAGGTAATTTCGTCACTCCTTCGTGCTCTGTATTGTAGTTTCCCGACTGTTCAGATCCCTCGGGTAATTTCGTCACTCCTTCGTGAGAACCATGCTTCCCTTCAACAATTTCCAAAAGAACATCTTCATTCTGGAAAGCGTTGCAGCTACCAGGAAGGGAACATTTAAAATGGTTGATTTCCTCTTTGGCCTCTTCTTGTAGCTGTAGAGTATTGGCACAGATGACGAAGTTTCCTTCACTGGAAAGCGAAGAGGACGACAAAGATCCAAGAGGTCCCAGACAACCATCATCGCTGACTATGACCAAAGCAAAAGATCTTTTCTCCAGGATCTCTCCTATTCCATCTTCCAGTTCCTCCATGATTGGATCGTTTCGATTTTCACTGTCGATACTTTGCTGGTCAAGACATTCTTGTGTGGGATTTGGTGACTGCCTATGTTCTTGAGTTATCTTCATCGACTTTCCACGATCGTCATTTTCATCGTAGAGAGAGTGTCGGTCGTCATTTACGGAACACTTTGATTGCGCATATTTGTCTGTACTTCCCTCCAACAGTCTTCGACTGAAAGACTTAAGTGGGTGAATATCAACATAGGTGATGATATTTTCTGCGCCAGTGGACGAACCTGACGAAGATGTAACCTGCAGTGCTTCACGAGGTCCCTGGCACCTCGTTTCATCAGCCATAGTCGAGCCACAGGATCCTGACTTAACCTGGGGGTCCTCTTCTCGTTTTGCTTCTTCCTCCTCTTGAAGATCATCCATATTTTCATGACCCATGCGTCGCCTGCTGTGACGACTCTGCTTGGGAGTGGGTGGCTCCCTCTGGTCTTCCCTATATCTCTTCACCATCTTCACCACCTCGCCTCTGAATTGGCGGTTGAGTACGAAGCAATACAGGAGTGGATTCAAAAGAGAATTCAGCTGAGTCAGTAACTCCGTCCAACGGAAAACCGTGCTTGTTCGTAAGAACGGCACTTTCCTGCCTCCAATAATGACGACGGTGGATGGAAGGTAAGAGAAAAGCAAAACAAGAGTTAATGTTGCTGCAGTTATGGCTATGCGCTTTTCCATCTTTAGTTTAGCCCGCACCGCATCTCCACGGATGTCAGTTAGTTTTCGTTGGCGCATACCAATGTAAACCATTAAGTAGAAATAGACGATCAGAACTATGGCGAACATGATGGGAATGGAAACGATCATGTCCACGAATTGCACGTACTTGTAGTTCACACCAGACGCGATTAATACACGCACCAGTACGGTTTTCAGAAGGCAGAGCACCCAAGAAATTGCCAAACACCAGGTGACGCGCTTGGTGGTGACGATCACTTTATAATCCTTCCACTTTCTTATCGCCACATACCTTTCCCATGCAATCACAGTCAAATGGTACAAAGAACAACAAGCAGAAATGTACAGCACCATTTGATTTGCAAGCGCTATACTGCAAAGAAACAAGCCGATCTTCCTCTGGAGAAGTAACGCATCTAGAGCGATCGACAAGGGAAATGAGATAAACCTAACCAAAAGATCTGCCACCGCTAAACTGGACAACAAAATATTCGAATTATTCTGCAATGTTTTTCTAGTCTTCACTGCATAGACCACAAGAATGTTTAAGAGAATGGTGAATGGGCAAGCAATAGCGGAGATTACGATCGAGCCTGAAAATGTAGCCGCGTCAGTTAAAATCCAAGTAAATATTGGTTCGACTGGGTAGAAATACTCCGTGGGCACCAGGCGTGCGGAATGGGCGGTAAGGGATGTATTTTCACTGATCATCATGGTGCAAAGTGGTAAAAAAAGGTTGAAATAAAGAATAACCAACTCACAGAAAGGTAGCTTGTTCAAATGTAATTGTCGTTCTCTGCTTTGCTTTCAACATCATAACCGAGCACAGGGTAGGTCTTCAACCAGTCCGTGTCTGGAGCCGTCGAAGCCAAGTTCATTTAAGCGAGTTCCTCTTCTATCCTACCTTCTTAAACTACTCTTTATTTTTTATCACTTTCTACGCGTGGGATTAATTTCCTCGATCCGAACACTGACAAAGGGCAATGATGTATGGCGAGAAAGAACGACTGACAAACAAAGTTCCCTTTAAAAAGTGTTTTCAAGAAAGAGGATATGGGTACAGTCTCTTTCCTAGACACTCGTTTAAGAGATCAGCACAACTGAAATATCCTACCTACAGTAATATCAAATGTAACACTTGGAAATCTAAAAGGGAGTATTTTCAGAGGACCGAAACTATTGATTCAAGAGACTTTTTCCGCGAGTTAAAGATGCGATGGAACCAAAGCGACTGAGACATCCTACCAATTAACGCCTGAATTTTGAACACATAACTCTATTTCCGTTTTATTGCAGAATTAATTTCAACGTCGTTTTAGTGAATTTCGTAGCTTTGAATTGAACTATTGTACTACGATAGATTGAGGTACGCTATTTTTCACCCTGTCCCTCAGTGACCTTTAACGTAACTTTTGGTTCCACATATAAAGCTTCCAATGCCACTCGTGCGCAACGTCCTACCAATCCCTCAAATAGCAACTACACTCACGTTTGATACCTTCATTTTCTTTTTCCGTTCGCATAAAATGCATACTAGAAACAGTAAACTTAATTCGCACATTGTCATGATGATGAGAATCCCATGGTAACATCTACGGCACACATCATGCAACGGAAAGCAAGCATAACCCCACGGTACTTTCTTAAATTATTTTTCTCTAAAGCAAAGCTAATATTTTTAAACCGTTTTTTTATCATCACAGTAATATTAATCTTTTCGGGGCTTTTTCTACGAGAATTCAGTCTGAAAGACGACCAAACCAGATTTGGGGTGAACAGGTGATGAGTAAAGTGTTTTGTTTACAGTGATTTATAAATAATGTGAGAAATTTTCGAAGAGTTTTAGCATGGACGGAAAAAGGCCTTAATTGTGGTTGCCTATTTTTCATAATTTCGTTGAATAGTTTTTTTGAATGGCGTTCCGCAGATACACGCTCAAGTTTTCACTTTTTCTTTCCCTAGCTGTATTCCACGTTCCATTGGCAGTATGGTGCGCAACAGATCAGAATCAAAGTGGGATATTTTATACATTGATGACAAAAATTCGTGTCAAACACCTTGTCATATAAGTTACCACATAATTGGTTGGTGAAAAGGCGATGAGTAAAGTGTTTTGTTTACAGTTATTTATAAATAGTGTGAGAAAGTTCTTTAGAGTTTTAGCATGGGCGGAAAAAGGCCTTCATCGTGGTTGCCTATTTTTCATAATTTCGTTGAACCGTTTTTTTTAATGGCGTCCCGCAGATCCACGCTCAAGTTTTCACTTTTGCTTTCCTTATTTATATTCCACCCTCCATTGGCAGTATGGTGCGCGACAGATCAGAATCAAAGTGGAAATTTCATACATTGATGATAAAAATTCACGTCAAACACCTTGTCAAATAATTTACCACATAATTGGTTGTGACAAGCGCAGATGTTGTGCTAAATTGTTCAATTCAATTCCCTTGGCCAAGTTTTTTCAGATCGCCTAGAAAAGTTGGTCGAAAAAGAGAAAACCTTCCCTTGATTCATTAATGAAAACTTCCAAGGAATTTTAAATGTCAAAACCTGAAATCGACTATCATTTGGGACAAACCAAGGAAACCGTCAGATTTAGACGGAGAGGAAGTTGAGGAAACGAGGAGAGAAAATCAAGTCATATTTTGACGATAAAAGGGAAGGAAATTACAAAACGTTTTGGCAATCATTAGATCTAAAATCGCATTGGTAAAAGATAACGATAGGATTCGTGCAGTAAACGGAACATGCCCTATAATCCGATTTGATTTAAATTTCAATGCTGACTCACTCGACTTTTCGCTCTTTTCGCGAACTGCACGCTTGCTGCGAGTTTTGATTGGCTCATTGTGCTTTGTGATTTGGATTGGACCATCATGACCACGTGACCTGCGCTGTGTGATCGGCCACAAGTGAAGTTAGGTTAACAGTACATCTTAAAGCCACCCCGGCTGAACTTCGCCCTCGGATCACACACAAGTTAGATCGCCAACTTCTTAAAAATGCAACTAATTAATAAGAATCACCCAAAGAAGCAAGAACAAACTAAATACGTTACCAAGAAGAGGAGAAAAATCGTTTGTGTCTCTGGCATTGATGTTTATTCCTGGTTGTAAAAGAAGAAATTTAACCACATCCAAATGACCCTCAGCTGCACTGACATGACTTTAGAAAAAGAGAAAATCAACTTTAACGATGCATGAATATGTAACTATCGCATAACACAACCTACCGAACATAATTGGATGTTTATACCTTCGATATGGGTGTACAGTTGTTTAGAGTCAATCTCCAAACTTGTCATATACATAGTTACACCAAATAAGAACAGATTTACAGTCAAAGATTTTCAGTCACAGGTTTTTAGCCACAGAATCTCAAGTCTTTCTTCCCCAAAAGTAAATTGCTTTTTGATTATATTTTTCCCAAAAAGTTACTACTAGCTCTTAAATGACAATCACCCAATCAAGCTGAATTGCACATGCGCAAGTGACAGCGATCATGCTTGCCGATGATGGTCGCTTGATCTTACGTTGAGGGCTTCACATCGACAGTTACATTAAACTTAGGTTGGGGCTGAATTACAAACACATTTTGTTATAACGAGGAATTTGTCCGAAAATCTTTGCTGTATTGGAGTTAACGCAGTACTACGGTAAGGGGGGGGGGGGGGTGGGGAAAGGGAAGTAAGGACCTTACGATTTCCTCTTATGGCCATTAAAACAACTGTAGGACCCCTACCCTCCATGTAAAAGCGTACTCCCGGTCCTGATGGATTCTCCGCGAGTATTATTTTGTGCCTTCCCCAAATCACTTCATCTGGCCTAATATACTTTACATTTAACACTCTTGTGTGTCTTTTCATGGAAGTTTAGTGATCAGGACTTTTTGTGCTGTCTATCATACAGAGAATGAATGTCATGGATGTAGAAGCCACAACAGCCTTAACAGCATGAGATCAAATTAACATCCGTATCACTGAAAAACTTACAGCGGCGTCCGTTTGTTGAAGTCCCTGTAACACACCGTAGCACCATTATGAACCATGTGCCTCAACATCTGTAGGTTGCCTGTGCTCGCCACTTCACAGACTTCGTGCATACTGTAATGATGTGACAATCGCCTGGCGCCCAAACCCTCTAGTAACTGGCTAACTGCGCGGTGCTCGTGCATATTGGAATACTGGAATATGAGAGCGAAAAAAAGAATGTCTTCGTTTCCACAAAAACTTCATTCTTACTATCATGTAAAAATATGTTAGCTCGTCTGACAGCACTGAAGAATCTGCATGGGATCCCACAGACTCCTTAGTGTGAAAGGTATAACTAGAGATCTACTGCGCTACGTTGCAATATTGAGAAATGTTTGCAAAAATAAGGATTGCCTTCAGAGATAACATTAAAATACAAGAGGGGAAAGAATATCCCAGAGAGGAATAATGACGTTTAAAAATGTGGACAATTGGCAAAGGTTTCAAAAGACAACCCTGAAAAATCTCAATACTTTACGTGTAACAAAACAGTTATTTGGAGTGGTAGGGGTAAACCCCTCTCACTAAAACCTAACCCCCATTCCACCCAGTCCCCTACTTCAATTCGCCTGAGCGTATCCCCCCCAAAGACGGCAAAAGAAGGAGCGCCTGAGCGCGTGCGCATTCAAGCCAGCTTATTCTTCTTCTACTCCACACTTATGGATAATGTCAGAGAGGAACAATCCGCGATCGTTCCTGTCATTTTTGTTAGGGGGCAATAAATAAGAGTAATCACTGAGACAGATCGCTCACATTCAAAGGCGTATTTCCAAGCGAGTCAACCGCGTTGATATCAGCTTTGTTATCAGTGAGGTACTGTACTACTCCTCGACTCCCAACGGCAGCTGCAACATGAAGAGCAGTGCTACCCTCTTCATTTGGCGCATTCACATCCACGCCAAGAGACACAAGGCGTTGAAGCTCCTCCACATCGTTTTTCACTTAAAATTAAAGAGGAAAAATTGACACACTTTGAGCAATTTAATGGTTACATACAACTCTTTGTCTTGCATTTAAGTCCCCTAGCCTTTTTATGTCAGAATAGAATTGTGGTCTCTGAGGGTCTACAAGAATCATTTCATGGCATGCAATTTGGCAAAGGTAATCTGCTTACGGCAGCTTCCTTCTTCCTTCAACCTTCTCCTATGTCGGCTCCGGAAAAGGCCTGATGCCAAATAACTCTTCATGTAAGAACAAACCATACCTATAGCGCTGCAGAGCAAGTCCCCCACTCCATCTTCACACCATCCCGCTCCGTGACGTAACAGACACTGCACCACCTGATCATGACCGAATTGTACAGCTTCTGTAGAAGGAATGCAGAGGGAAGAGTAAAAAATCACGCTGTTATTGAAAACACCCCGTTATAGATTAGCTACCTAAAGGTCGTTACCCTAGCTGCGATCAATGGCCAATCAAATGATAGGAAATCATCACAAGCACAAGAAACCAATCAATCTGAAGCGCGGGAAAATTTGAAACAACCTAGGCGCCATCAGTTACAAGTTTGCATCAGATTGGCTAAGATAACGTGAGTCAAGGGAGAGACCAGACATTGCTTTTCGTCGAAGTGGGGGGTGGGCGGAAGATTTTGGGGAATCACATGATTTTGAGAGGGAACCGAGCAGGATCAGCTGTCGCCAACAGAGTTCAATAATGAATTGGGGGGGGGGGGGGGGGAGGGAAGGAGGGAGGAAGGGGTATCATAAGAAAATTACAGAAACACAACCTGAATCATTCAGCCCCTTCCCCCCAGGCGATAAAATAATGACCCGTCACCTGCTACTCCCAGCACAGCGCGTATTGAAGTAAAACCGAGAGAATATAAACTGTTTATATTCTACAGTAAAAACAATAAAACCTAAATTTGAAGTGCTGATAAAGTTGCTTTGTAATGTCGTTTGGCAACTTGAAGCGACTGACCGAGAGTTAATTAGTTCTAATTCTTTCCCTCCCAACTGACAGCTATAATATACACTTTCTGTTTTTCAAAAGTAGTTTACCAGACAGCGGTGACGCTTTCCAGCGGTCCCTTGCGTGAATATCCACACCAGGCTGCCGAAGAAGGAACTTTACACAGTTGAGATTACCACACATGCAGGCCACGTGACTACAAAACAATTTAGCAGATAAAAAATATGACAAACGCCAGAGTTTTCTTAAAATTGCATACATTCCACCAGCAGAAACATGAAACCGCGCGAAAAAGATTTATTTTCCAAATATTTTTTTATAAGAAAAGTAACAATTGATATCATGTTTGTTTGTTTTTTTTCCTTCAGCAGGAGAATGGTTGAAAAGTACTATTTCCGTTAATTTGCGAAACATTAAATTCAGTTTTTGCTTTACTCACAGTGGCGTTCGTTTATCAAAGTCTTGTACGCCAAAAGACACTTGCTGAACAAGCAAGTTATCCAATTCCTGTAAATCTCCTTTAGCAGCCACCTTGAAGAGTTTCTTGCGAAGCACTTCCCTCTCACTGTTCACCACGGATGACGGTAAACTTTTCGCGGTATCACACGCGCCAAACATTTTGTTTGTGTTACCTGAGTTCAGTCCGACCTGAAACAAAATCGAGGTTATATCATTACATTGGTCAATAAGTCGGCCGATGGTCGATGGAGAATCGGCTCATGATCGACTGATAGTCGGCCAGTGGTCGGCTGACACCCAGCCAATAGTCGGCGATGTCTCAATCAACATATCTCCTTTTAAAAATTTATCAGTATCGAAGGATTTTCCACCCACCAATTAAAGCAAAGAAGAAGAGAATATCGTACTCACTGTTATTCTTATGAGCCAAATCAATAAGTAAGTCCATAGTACAGACCACGTGGTTGTAACGACCACACCTAACAACTGAACACCCAGTTGAGCACCATTGGAATAGAAAGCACCATTTTCACTTGCCACATCCTTTGAGGATTTTGTGAACAGACCAGCTAAATAAATTCAACATTTGCCATTATTATCATGTGAATATGGTAAATGAACATTATAGAGTTCATACCTACACGATTTAATAGTTATTTTTGAGATGTTTTACCTGTTACTGCCCCGAGGATGCCCGGAACACCATGAATATAAGTGATATCATGCATACCCGTACTGGTCCATAAAGGTTGGTATTTCTGTACAGACCATGAAACAACTGATGATATCACACCAACAATAAGTCCAATAATCATCGAAGCCCACAGTTCTATTGAACCAGAAGATGCACTCACACCTAAAACACAACAAGAAAAAAAGCTGTAAAAATAACAGGAAAAAAAATTCATGACTCATCAAAAGACCAAACAACAGGTACTAACCCTTGAGAACAAAGAGTCAGCTTAAGTTCTGAGGGGGTGTGCCTTTCAAAGGGCAAACAATATTTTTGGAGAAAAGAATGGAATTAAAAAAAAAACTGAATTTCAAAAGGGTACAAAATGCCTTTGGGTAACCTGTGATGGACTAGTATCCCATTCAGGGGGGTAGTTACAATATTTCTAGTTCCTTCAAGCTAAATGAACTACAGAACTTCAGCTGGAGACTTTACCTTTTTACAAGTATGGGGTGATGTGGGACATTGATCACTGTCAGTATCTAAGAATGTGTGCACCAACCCCTCCCCTAACTTAAAATTAACCCAAGCTTGTTATCAGTTGACTGTGGTTGGGTCAGGGGAGGGGTAGGTGTGTAGTTGCTCAAATACTGACATTGATCTGCACTTCTTAAGAACCTTACCTACAAGACCAACTATGATGCCTTGTAAAAGATCAGTCATCCTGTAATTTTTTTTGGTGAGATACATCACAATCAACCAGCTCAATAAAGATGCACAGACAGAGAGGTCAGAATTGACCAATGAAAGTATTGCAGCACTATTGAATTTATGCACAGATCCAACATTTGTGCAATACCTAATGAAACAAATGGATGTAAAAAAGTCATAAACCCTTTGACAGTTAACAGTGACTAGCATCTAATTTCTCCATACATTACCACCCCTGAATTAAACATTTAAGTCCTGAAAATAAAGGAAATAATCCCCAACTAAAGAAGCACTTGATCTTTTAACAAATTCTCCTTGTCAGCACCTTAGGCAATGTAAACAGAACAGTATGGAGAATATGCATACTGATGTTAAGGTGTCAAGGGGTAACAATGGTAAAAATATCAACAAAGAAAACTCTTAACAACTTTATTTTCAAAAAGTGTCTTCCCACTCAGGAACATATATAGACAATGTTGAACTGTCAAAGAAGCCTGAGAAAATATCAGGGGAGGAGGAAGTAACCTGAACTGGACTGGCATCACACCTATGGGGGGGAGGAGGTGGCGTTAGTGAGCCACCTACCAGCTCAAGTGTAGAATTAACATGAGATTTGATCACATGCTATGCTGTGCTAAGAAAAATAGTTCCAACATACAGTGAAGTTAATGGGGTCAAACCAAAACAAGCCCCTCCCCCCATAACAGCCCTACATCCAAATTTACACCAAAAAAGTTTTGTCATGTCAATTGATAGACCTGTCTTGATAAGAAAATAAAACATTCATTCCAAATTTACAAAGCTGATCAAAATGATAAAAAATAATCAACTAAAAAAGAAAGCTTACCATCCTAGAGAAGTAACCAGACCCCCAGCTAGAAGGTATACATTTAAAAAGTGCACATGCTCTTTCTTGTGGTCTTGTTTGTGTGTCTGGTTTTCATGAACCCCATTAAAGACCTTAGTGAAAACAAGTGCTGAGGAACCTGTCAAAAGTAGAAATATCAGATTTTTCATCAACCCTTTGACCCTTAACAGTGACCAGCATCTAACTTCTCCTTACAATATCACCCCTGAATCACACATTAAGGTCATGAGAATAAAGGAAATGATCACCAAATGAAAAAGCTCTTGAATCCTTTGACTCTTAAGAGTGACTAGCATCTAATTTCTCCTTACAATATCATCCCTGAATCATGCATTAAGGTCACAAGAATAAAGGAGATAATCACCAACTAAAGAGACTCTTGATTGTTCAACAAATTCTCCTACTTAGCACCTTAGGAAATTTATAGAGAAAAGAATAGAGAATATGCATACTGATATTAGGGCGTAAACGGTTAACTATCCATGTATTAAGTCCTCCAGGGATTACCTGTGGAGGCATGTATTGTCAAACTTCCAGACTGATCCACAATTCCAAAGTGCTGATGGAGCCATCCTTCTCCACGTATCCAGTGAGTAAGAGGATAATATACAAATATTGGCCAAAGGAGATAAATAATCTACAATGTTTACAAAAATAAGTATCAGTATATCTTTTGCTATCTTTACTGTCAATGCAGACTTGATAATCAACTATTACATGGCAAAAGGAACCAACAACATGATTGAATTTACAACCAGACTTAACAATAGTAATAATGATAATAATAACAATAATAATAACAATAATGATAGTTATATAGTATTAATGGTAGGAATAATACAAACGCTGTCACACAATCTCTTTTGAAAAACACGTCATAACTTATAATCACTGAAAAGTGACATCTTACCAATGCTCCAAGAATGTTCATTTGATCTACCCTAAAAAAAGTTACAAATGACACTTAAAACAGCATAACATAATTATAATTTAATAAGTACACCTAACTAAGCAAGCTAAATTGATAACTGAAAACTTTCCCTCACCAAGCAGATAAAAGCATAAGTGGAGCAATGACAGCCAGCATCATTTCAAAACTTGCAAAAAGAATTCCTGGCACAGAGTCAGCATGAACAGAACACTTGGAACCAGACACACCCAAAAAGAATGCATCATCAAGGCTTCCAATTAAGCCCTGCAAAAGGAAAAAAGGACCAGAATTTTAAGAAAAAGGGCAGAAAACACTGTAATTAAGTAAATTGAAGTGTGGTTGGCCTGTACAGCTCAAATAAGAACAAAACATACACCAGGTTTTGTATTCAAATCTGCCATCTCAATCAGGGCATAATAAACCCTCTTTAGCAGTAACTGGTATAATCCAGGCTATAATTTATTTGTTTCAGACCTCATCAGCCCACATTAGATCATTTTTAGAAAAACAAATATGCAAAATTATTTGAACAGTAAAGATGAAGAAAAGACACTGTGGCATGGCAACTAAAATGTTCCACTTAAGGGAAGACGATCAGCATTTAAGCCCTGGCTAGTTGTTTCATTATGTTCCTAAGCAACCCTAACCCATGTGCAACTGCCTCCTTCCCTAAGAACTAAATCTTGGAGAGAAACTTCCCCTTTTTATTTTTTTGCGAGGGTAGGAGGCATCTGTATACAGGCTAAGGCCAACCCTTTGAGTTTCCGTCTCCATTTAAGAGTATTAATGAAAACTGAGAAACTCTGTAGGGGGGGGGGGGGGTGAGGAATACCCCTAAGTTAGCATTTCATTCAGGAGGAAAGTAACCATACCAATTCTTCCTACAGCACAGATTATTGAAACTATTATAAGCTGCTAAGCAGCAAAATGAGCCAACTGGCTTTTGAGCTGACTACTTTTTTGTATCAAAAGTAAAAGAAGGACTCGCAGTTCCCAGTTGAGAATTGCCTCCATGATTGCCATATAAATTAGTCTATACCCTGTCCCTCTCTGCCAAACATGTCAAATCTGAGCCCCAGAG